>NC_054538.1:66340677-66640677 GCF_017654505.1 Polyodon spathula | reverse complement strand
GCACCAGGAATTCATCTTAGTACTGGCTGTCCATGTGGTTGCACAGGGGATTGTTGCCCTGCTCCACAGTCTCCCTTCAGATACAAGCCACAGTAGAGTCATCTGAGCAGCCACAGGCAAAGCTGTACCTCTGGAGTATTCAATCAACATGACAAACAATTAAACTGCAACAGAATACTGCTTACATTATTAAACAGGTATTAAATGGAAGATTATTAAGATGCACCTTGTATAACAGTCAATTTAACGCTGACAGTTATTTTTTGTTGTTGTTTCAAAAGAATCACACACCGAGCTTGAGCACAGGAAACCTCTCAGCGTGTCTGAGCTCTGTGCTGCTCCATGCACATAGCAAGTCATGAGCAGATGAAAGTTTTGTTCAAAATAAAAATGTTTTTGTTCTGGAAGAGCATGAAATAAATCTCTGAGCCTCTTGCTGATTGTCAGGGTTGTTTTTTTGCTGCAGGCAACACGAGATAAATAATAATGCGAATTCGATATGCAGTTAGAGATTCTACACTCCTGGACAGAAAGGTTAATCTTGATGCCTCTTATTCAAACAGATCAGAATTAGAGATGTGTAATTTTCTTGGAGGAAACCCTTATGATCCATTCCGCTATGTAACATGAGCCAATCTACTATAGCAGGAGTGTGAGACATGTCTGTGGGAAAGATCCCAATACTCCTGCTCACTATATGGTAATGTGAAAGACTGGCAGGCAGGCATGCAGGCGTACCTGTACACCCTAAATGTGATACTGGAGAGCAAATGAATCCTAGTGAGCAATCTCCCTCTCCGGCCTGTGAAGGCGCTGTATAACAGGAACAGTGTGCCATGGATTGGATGGTTTGGCAATTCATTCCAGGGTTAGTTGGAAGTCGGCCATCCAGAAAGGGGGCGGGGTCACAATACTAGTAAAGGATTACTGTTTAATGAAAAGAAACTGTGAGTTTTTGTGTGTTGCCTGTCTATTTAACTGTTGTATTTGTCATTATAGAAGGCTAAACTCTGGGAGCTTTAGCAAAAGAGTCAGCAATTAAACCCGTCTAAACTTCACCATTGTATACGTATAACCCTGTACATCACCACTTTCACTAAGAGCATTCACTCTGGACTTGTTGTGTTTGTGTTTGTCTTGTTTAGTGTCTTGTGCTATTTCAGGACTGAACCCCGTGGATTAACTGAGCGATACACATTGCTGTGTAGAGCCAGATATTATTATTTAAGAGTTGTGAGCATGCAGCCCAGCCAAACAAAGAGCTGTTTTCACAGTGAACTGTCTTGTGTCTGTTATTCCTGATCACTGCATCACCTCTACACCTGTGCACTGCAAACCACTTTGCCACACACCCTTATAAAAGTTTACCACTGTAAACTGACAAAGACATTTTGCAGTTTACTTACTGGAATTCAGGTTTCTGTCATTGTCAAGAAGTTTGGGAGCTACTGTATGTAAGTGAAGATCATGCAAATACAGTAGTTCCTGTCTTACAAAGTATCTATCCCTGTAATTAATACCAATATACTTTTGTTTTAATGCTTGTACACTACACTTCTCAGTTTCTACGTCAGTAAATAGTGTTTAGAAAGTCCTGTCCTGCAGCTCTGGCTTATGGGCTGCCCTTAGACAAAATGACAAATCTTTCCATTTGAATTAGTGAAACAAAGACCTGGAGCCAGCTTTAATACTGCATTCCAGATAAGTGTCTAATCTCTTTACAGAGGCGCACCCAATTTCAGTCTGTCCAGCTCTTTAATTCAATGCATGCAGGTAACTTCAGGTTCCAGCTACTCCAACACAATCAGATAACAGCAGATTAACAATGAAGACTGCTGGCACCCTGACAGCCTCCCAGTCAGAAAGCTGACTGTCTCAGGGGACTCCTGTCTGCGCAAATCATGTTACCGTCCTTCCAGATTATTTGATAGGTAAACCCATTTTTAATACAACTATAAACCTTTTAAGAAACACAGATTTCATTCCAGTTATGTCCTTATACAGGAAATTGAAGCAGTGATTCATTTTGTACTCTCTTTTTTATTTTATATATTGAATTGTTTTTAAAATGTAATGCAATTTCAAGGCTGCCAATAGAATACTCTGAGAAAAGGATCTGAACTTGCTTTGCCTGTACTCTATAAGTATACAGTATGCCAAGTACATGAATAAACTATGTGTAAAAAGCATAGTCTTAATATTTATATAGTCAATGCTGCTTTTTGAATTAACAAAGAGCTGCTATGACATCTGTCTAGGTACATATATGAAAGGTATTATAAAAGGGTTATTTTCCCATTTACTTTGTACTTTTTCAGTTTCTGTAGTTCAGTCATTACAAGATTTGTTTTCAAATACTGTAAATCCACTGAAAGCTAGTGCCTGTCTTTGAATTCCTCATTTCGTAATACGGCACAGTGATCTTTCAACCTTCCTCTACCTACTCATAGCACATTTTAAGCAATAATTCATTTTTAAGTGTGCTGTATGTGGAGGTAGACATTCCGTGTCTGTTTATTTTAGAATTTAGAATATTTTTCCTCCGAGTTCACTGCACTTAAAACCAAATTATCACTATTTCACATCGTAACTTTATAGAACAAATTCCTTTAAACATGCTCGGCTTACTTTCTTTTGCTTTTTATTCTCGGATACCTGAACAAATCTGAAGAGTTTTGCAAAGGCTTCAAATGCATACCACCATAGCTTTTCCAATTCCCATATTACTGGATGTAAACGACCTCCTCTCCTTCTGTTTTCATATCTAAAAGTGTCCTTTACATTGCGTGGGAAAGATATACTGTTTATATACAGAGACACTGCTGTTTATACACAGAGGCGCTACATAGTGGATCTCTGCTACAGGAGAGACTGCACTGCCATACACTGCCCCAGGGCTTCCTCAGTGTTTTTATAGACAAGTTTAAAAAGTGAGTTTTGATCAAAGGGAGTCACGGGAGGTAAACAAGTAAACCTGATGCGTCTGAGAGATTTTAGTTAAAAAAGTGGAGATTAGAGAAATCATTACCAAAGAGTCGTTCCGTTAATCAGCTACTACTTCGGGTCCTGGGAATGTGAGTTTACTTTAATCTCATCTGAATGCAACCAGAAATTGTCTAACAAGGTTACTGACACAACAGAACAGGCATTACTCTGTACTGTGTGATAGACTGAACTATTTGCAGGGATATGTGGTTGCATTACACAGATAGCACACAGTTGTCTGTAGAAATGTTAAGAGCTTGCTATAAAAGTTTTTCATTTGCTTGTTTGATTTTGATGTTATCTATGTGGATGGATGTTTCTATTTCTAGAGGTCCTGTCACAACACTTGATTGTACTTATGGTTTCTTTGAAATTGTACAGTACAGTTTTTAAACACGTGATTACTGAAACAAATAATCTTTCACATCTCAATCTGTAAGCAATGCACTGTATTGTTTGCATACAGTCAACTGTGAAACTTGTCACTAAATCCCCACAGGCAGTAGACCTCAGTCTGTAATCCTGTTTGCTCTGAGCTTTAAGGTTTACTACAAGTTGGAGGCAATGCCCGCTCATCACAATTCACTCAGGAAACAAACTCGGCAGCACTCAGATGTGTTCTGAGTGTATATAAATTAAACACACCTTACTGTATTTAAATTCACGTCCTAACCTCTGTGTCTGATGACAGTAATGTGTCACCCTGCTTGTGTGTTTCCAATGTAACAACAAATGGTCGTTATGAGCACAATATCGTTCTGTCGGACTGTAAGAAAACGAATCACTTTCCCAAGTACGCTTTCTTGGTGCTGAAAGAGTAACTCTCAAAAAAGAATCAAGAGTACAGCACGGTATCATAGTGCCTACATTCCTATGGTATGTAACATAGACCGAGCCTGCAGATTCTCAACAACTACCTGTATAATATAGGAAAGATTTACTTTAATAGACACAAACAGCAGTATATCAACTGTAAATCGATCAGCAACAGTTTGCACCTCCTTACCTTGCATTCACATAGATTTCAATATCAAGGCCACTGCTTATAGAGTTGTAGGCTAGGGTACTGATTACTGTATTGGTAAATTTTGTTGCATTTTGAATACAAAGTTAATGTATGAAACACACACACACACACACACACACACACACACACACACACACACACAAACACACATATATATATATATATATATATATATATATATATATATATATATATATATATATATATATAGTGAACCTGGCTTCACTCTCTGTTGTTTGTTTGCCCCTTTAATCATAGACTCAGACAGGACTTGAATTAATAATACAAAAATAAAACAAAAAGACAACAAAACCTAACTCCGTTTATGGTGTGCTGACTATACAATACAGGAACCTAACCAATACACAGGACAGCTAAGCTGTTTCCCTTTTAAAAAACAACACCAAACAAAACAAAACGAAAACACACAGTTTTTAAACAAATCACACAAAAAGGCTATACACAGTACCTTTAAGTATGACTGAGCACTCTATCAATCTGGCTCCTTCACACAGCAGCAGCCCTGAACAGACTGGCTGCTTTCTTTAAATACCCTGCACCTGGCTCTAATTTACAATAATATCCAGGTACAGGTGATAATTAACTAATAAATCATAATTAAACAAATAAATAAACACATACAACCCCCATCCCTGCCTTGTTATATATATATATATATATATATATATATATATATATATATATATATATATATATATATATATATACATATATGATATATAAAAAAATACAGTTTATAAAATTAAAAAATATTTTCTTTTCAGGATGTTTCGGGCAAAAGCCCTTCATCTGTTTAAAAAGAAAAGTAAACTTACAGTTCTTACAAAAAAAAACACATTACAAAAATCAGATCAGTCCAGACACAGAGCAATAGCGGTTTGATAAGCGAGATCACGGCTAAAACTGAGAAAGAAACGGATGGTACTGTAACAGAAAACAAGAAAGTCAGCAAATGTAAATGAATTGGAATATGTACTCATATTTGAGTGACACCTGTCAAAATTTTGGAGACAGAATAGAGGACTCGTAAACTTGCTTCCCAGCAAACAGCACAGCATAGATACATCTGTTTGAATTCCGTAGACTCTGTGATGGCCTTTTAAATATTTAGCTTATTAGCTGTGGGTGTCAAAGTGTGCTTCTGATATCAGCCTGTGATAATAATAAACATTACATACAAATGGATGCATGTGCGCAAATTTCAGATGCTTAAGCACAAAATTATTTGATTTGCTCTGAAGGGGAAATTTTGCGATAAGCATGACAGGCTTGCAATGCACAGAATGTTTCCATTAAATGCATTTACCTGTGCCCTATCTTCCGCAACAGTGGCAAAGGGCCGTGGTGCCCAAGAGCTCAATCTGTAAAATAACCCTGTAGTTGCACTCTCCAAAGGCTCCCTTTCCTTTTCGTGCCACTCACCCGGTAATTCCACACTCAGCTGATTTTTTTTAAGTATTGTTATTTATTTCTCATTGATATCAGAAGAATACTTTGACACACACAACTTGCATTCCATGCTATTGACTATGCCATTCAGGTGCGTTAGGCGCAGGGTGTGTGGTGAGCGGGGGGGCAGTTGGAAGATGCATTCAGCAGGAGTATGAGTAAGTGATACACATGAGCAGACTACATCCACAGGCAGCGTTCTTGGTTGGCTCCATGCTGAGATTCCTGTCTTCGGGGCTTTCAAACAGAGTAGTGTTTCCAGCATTGTGGGTTTGTTTTACAGTCCACATTTCTGTAAATATGTTTATGTATAGTGTAAGAAGCACAGGTCGGAGCTACTGAGAACACTGGCTGACAGGCGCGTTTCTGTGAAATAAAAAGTGGAGTTTGATGCTACAGAGATATTTTGTCTGCCTCCTTCATGTTGACAGTTCGTAAGTTGCTACACTGTAAACCCCAAAGTCATTCTAAATAAATTAAATCAAGTTACATTAACTTAATTCAAATTTTATTCATAACACTCATCCCTTTTAAGTTAGTTGAACATTCAAATTTACTAGTTGTTCCAAAGTAAATGGTTTAAGTAGAATCAGGGGACTAGATTCCAATCAGCCCTTGTGGGACTTATACAATTTATTTTTCGAATTGTTTGTTGTTAATTGTTGTTGTTTTGTGTAGGTGCTGTTGCACAAGTGTGTTGTGTTTGCTTGTCCCTTGTATTCTCCTTGTGTTGTGTGTGGCCACCCCCACTCGGTGGTCAGTCTGCGGATGCGACTTCCCTCTCTTCTCCCTCAGTCTCTGCCTGGTTCCAGCACTTGTATATGCTGCCATAAGCTCATAAGCAGAAGTGCTGCACTGGCAGCTAATAAAATAGCTTGTTTTTTGCACATTCTATTGCCAGTTTTTTACTGCTTAAATTAAATAAAAATGTTCAAACTAACTTGACTATTAAGAAGCACATCTAATTCAAATGGATTAAGTTACATGAATATGCATGTTATGAGTCTAGTCAGCCCCAGAGAAAGTTGTCATAGCAAAAACTAAACGTGTAGCTAAACTTAATTATATTAAGGCAATGAGCTTATTCCGTTTTTTGAATAAACTTGACTTATCAGGGTTTACAGTGTACAATATATTTTTATTTGTTATATGTTGAATATCCTACACCATTCTGTGGTCAATTGTTTCATTTATTTATTTAGTAGCTTATTTATATATTTGTGGGGGTGCCAATGCTACAGATGTTTGTTGAGCTTTCATTCTGCATTCCATGAATATTGGTATGTACTGTACCCCTATGATAGCTGCTTGGCAGGGTATTGTTAACAGTCCATTGTCATGTAGTATTCCAATTGTGCCATTCACGTGTAGCACTTGTTACCACCTGTTATATTGGTAACTGATGCACAGGTGGTTTTGCGAGGTACAAACACATTTGCAAATTGAGCAAAACACTGCTATTTTCCAACTTCGCGCAACTGTTTTGTGCCGTGGTGGAAAATATAATTTTTTTGTGCAAAAGCACACATTTTTGTGAGGCATAACTTTTGCGCGGGGATTGCGCATTGCTTCCAATACCTGGGCCAACAACTTTTGTTGAACAGGCGACATATTCTCCTGCCTTTAAGCCTTCATCAGCAGCAAAACGTGTTTAACAATAACACCACAAAAAAAAAAAAAAATGGAGTCTTCTAGGATATCTTAACGTGATTACATTGTAATCGATGATCTTTATTTTGATACCAAGAATGCCCTTGTCTGATTTGGAAAATGAGAGTAATCCTTCTTCAAAGCGCACATCGTACAATTTTTTGGTACATTTGCAACCCTTTCTGTCTTTCGACGGTTGCAGAAAAATATTGATTTTTCACAGACCACGACCACAACTCCGACTTGGCACAATAGACTGTTAGGAGTTGCAGGAGAGCTATAGCTTCTGAGATCATTGATTTAGCACTAGCTGCATCTTCGAATGAGCGTCAATGTGTGTACACAAGTTTCCAGCACTATATATGATTACGTGTTCTTTAGTACTGTGCTTGTCACTGTACCTCATACAGTACTTTATTTAAAAATGTCTTTCATATACTACTAACTAGACTACCACTAAGGGGTCGTTCAGACGCAGCGAGGCAACACAAGCGGAAACACGTTTTTTTTTTTTTTTTTGCATTTACGGCACGAACATTTCAGAATGTTGTAATAGTCTGGTTTATATGAGATAGACAGAGGAACTATACGAACGGACGCAGTGCTAGTTCACACCGAGCGATCATCTCCCTGCATTAATTAATTGTGATCGGACAAAAAAAGGACACCACTCTTCTGGTGGATCGGGAGGAGGGAGTCGTGCTCACAGTTGCATTAACTACATTGTATAGCTGCAGCGGCTTTTTTTATGTACGAACAGCTGATCAGAAAAATAAATAAATAAACGTGGGTTGATTGGCAGCAAATTCAACCACTCACTTTTTCAATCAATCCGCACGTAAATACAGGCTTTTTCCTTTAACATCCTAATCTACAACTAATCAGATAACATAAAAAAACTACTGAAACATACTTTCTGACGCTGGTCTAGACACAATTGAATTCGCGTCTGTGACAGGACACCATAGGAAGACTCAATTCGCAACTAATGGACAGCAAATCAACAGGAAAGACACGATTGGTCCACAATTCTGTCATCGGCTGGATCCAAACAACACCCTCCCTCAAAACCAGCCAGTCAAACTGCCAACCCTGTTTCAGTTCTTTCCACAACAGCCAATCCACTCCCTGCCTGCTTGAATGACGCCCCGCCTCCAACAAGTTTCGAGTCAGACTCAAAACTACACGAAATATAGTATATATTAAATTACACACACACACAGTATTTAAAAAACGCTTAGCACGTCAAATATTTTATGTGATCATATAAAGTTTTTTAAGTATTATAAGGTTTTTTTCCTGAATATTATAAGTTAACCACATTTATGTATGTGCATCCCCTTCCCTGTAAACCCTAGTATTGCTGCTGACAAAGCGATTATATCTTTAAAAACAAAAAAAGAAAGAACTCAGAATTCACGCAGGTCCCGTTTACGTGATTTAGAATGATAGCCGTCACTTGCAGAAAGCAACGCTGACTGCGAAAGGGGTTTCAGCATACCTGTCAACACTGTGGCCTGAAATGAAGTGAATACCTTCTAAGACAAAATCATAAAACTGTTCCACTTTATTGTTTGGTAGAATGACAGCCTGTGACACGTTGCTCCTATAATTGCTTTTAAAAAGGAAAAATATCAAAACAGAAAAACAACCATGAGATACTTCACTATCAAAACGAACGGTACAAGGTAACAACACTCGAATGTAAACATTTCGCGCGTAGTTTATACAGTTACACAGTACCTGCAAGAAATGGAAGTTACTTTCACCGCTGAACGGTACAACCTCTAATTCCTGTGGTGGGTGCCGATTTTAAGAGTGCTGGGCAGGGCTATAGTAGCAGAGGTTAGACTAGCGCCATGACTCGGGTCTCATTGATTGGCAGCAGCTGATCAGTGAGGTTGAAAGTGTGCTATGTGGTGCACTGCCATTACGGATCCTGACACTTGTCGGGGAGTTGAGGTTAAAAGCTCTATAACCACAAACGCAGACAATCCTGCCTCCTTTGCATAGTAGTTAAGAAGATTACTTGTGTTCTTTACACAGTCCAAGACACTGAGCAGAACAGGATGCATTAATAGCTGTGTGTAATATAATTACCTATGAACTGACATTTCATATTAAATCCATGTGAAGTAAACATTAATTCCGCTTCATATTGGTTCTATTAAAAAAAAAAAAAAAAAAAAAGAAGTTTAATTAATGTTATTATTAGTGTTAAGTATGAGTTATTGTTTACTTCTAGCGAATTATACCATGTTTTAAATAGAAAGCATATTTTCTGTTCTCCTGTGGCAGAATTCACTTTTTGCAGGGTGTGCGTATTCTCCTGCCAGTTACTTCCTTAGGCAAGAGGAGGGCACATCATTACTAGGACTTGTTATCAAATAGAAGTAGGTCAAATGATTTGTACTTTTTTTGTATTGTGCTAATTGTATTCCGGTTGACTGTATTGCATTGAACATTGAACGTTTAGAATGAGTCTGAAAGCTAATTGTGTGGATCAGAGTGGAGGTGTCCCTCGAGAATGGTGGCATAGCCAGTGATCAGACAGCTCTCCTCATTACTGGAGGCCAAGAACATAGGAAGAGCGGTCGTTGTGAACGCGGCCCTGCTGTTCTCTGCCTCCGCACTCTAACTGCAATTGACAGTTTAATAGAGCTGGGTTAATAATCAGCTAGTTCATTAAACTACCTCCCTGTTCTCTGTACAAACACACAGCTTGGAATGAGGAAACGACAACCAGCATACTGCATGAGTCCCGGGTCCAGCGCTTCTCCCTAATCAAACTGCTCTCCCTAATCCATCACACTCTGTCAGCCTAGTACACTGACCTTGCCTCTGCTTAACTGGGAAATGCTCTCTCTCTCTCTCTCTCTCTCTCTCTCTCTCTCTCTCTCTCTCTCTCTCTCTCTCTCTCTCTCTCTTTCTCTTAGCTTCTTTCTATCTGCATTTCAAGCTCTATTTTTCCATCTCTTCACTCTCTTTTTGTGTCTCCTTCCCTCTGTCTATTTTCCTGACTCTCTTTAGCCCCCCCTCGTTGTTATTTGTACACTTTTTCAAATATAAAAAAGTGTTATTGGAGCTCTTCCTAAGCTCATTGTTTTTCTCTGTCTTCTCCCTTATCTCCAAACTCTTTGTCTTGCTACCCCCCCCCCCCCTCTCTCTCACACATCAAATGTGAATTTCATATAGTTCCATTGCAGTGACAAGACAAACAGGTTTTCACTACAAAGTCAGTTCCCTGAAATCCAAATGCATTAGAGCTGTGTACAATAGGGGCATTAAAACCAAGTTGCAGAGACACAGGTCAAAACTTCTGTGAGAACTTTAGTGGGGGAAAAAAAAAACGTATTGTTCAGATTTGCTCCTTGCATACACAGAATGTAAACATATAAGATAAGTGTGTTCGTTTATTTCTTTAACTGTTTTTTAAATTGATGGACTTTCATGATTTGAACAATACTGCAATGTATAATATCATATATTTTACTATTGTTAAATAGTGGGTGCTACTTTTACAAGCGTTGTTTAAGTTATTGATAAACTTTAATATTTTTAAAATGGGTTTCTCTCTCTGTCTCCTTCTTCCTTTTTCTTGCCCCCTCTCTCTCCCCTCACTCCCTTTCTTCTTGATGTCTCCCTCTTCCTCTTTCTTGTCCCCTCCCTCTCTTCTCGATGTCTCCTCCTTTCTATGCCCCCACGCTCTCCCCTCCCTCCCTCCTCTTCTGGATGTCTCCCTCTTCCTCTTTCTTGCCCCCTCTCTCTCCCCTTTCCCTCTTTTCTTTATGTCTCTCTCTTAGCGCCTCCTGCTCTCAAGCTCTCGGTGGACGAGACTCTGGTTGTGAACCCCGGTGACAATGTGACCATGTCCTGCCTGGTGGCGGGTGGCATTCCCACCCCTGAGATCTCCTGGACGCACTACCCAGGGCCCATACCCACCACCGCCAGAGTCCAGGGGGGCACAATGATCCTGCAGAATGTCAAGGTCCAGGACTCGGGCTACTACAACTGCACCGCTGTCAACAATGTGGGCAACCCAGCCAAGAAGACTGTGAATCTCATTGTGAGAGGTGAGAGAGAGGGAGAGGAGAAAAGAAGGAGGAGGGGGAGGACAGAGGAGAAAGAGGATAAGGGAGAGCGGGAGAGGGGGGAATCAGTTCATGTACAAAGATATATGGATAAGCCCTCATGATGCTTTCATGTAGCCACGACGCCTGACTGTAGCCAGTGCCATTATCCCTCATTGGAACTGCAGCAACCGAACAGCAGTTTCTCAGCCATTAGAGCAGCAGTGAGTGCTGTTCTGTTAACTGCAGTAGATCTCCTACTAGTGTCTGATAACTTAATAATACTGACATCCACTTAAGACACATACTTACCTCTCGACTACAGAGAACCTGTGAAGTTAGAGGTTCGCGTCCAACCTGTGCCTCTCCATTTAGTTCAATGGGTTGGGATGCCAATTCATTACACAACACAAGCTCTTGTTTCTGTTTTTCAGCCATGAGCAACATTACCTTCCAGATTACGCCTGACCCCAACAAAGACAGCGAGACCATCCAAATGGAGCAGGATGTTAAGTTGTCCTGCCATGTGGATGCACAGCCCCAGGACAAGGTCAACTACACCTGGTACAAGAACGGCCTCCCAGTGCGCCCCTCCAAGACCCTGGTAATCCTTCGCAATGACCCAGAACTGGACCCTGGCACCTGCAGCCTGGAGATCTTCTACATGAACTTCCGAGACCAGGCCACCTACAGCTGCGTGGCCTCATTTACAGGAACCCCCATTCCTGAGCTGAAGATTGAGGTCAACCTCACACGGAATACTGGTGCGAGCACTGCTACTCTCAGAATATTTGACAATATTCCACCACAAGCTTAGTCTTGTGCAATGGACAATAATTCTAAAGCCTGGCATTAAACAAGTATTATGTTGATTTAAAAAAAAAATTAAAACATTAATAATAACAACTGAATATGTACAGTTGACCCTGTCTCTTGTATTATAACATTATTGTATCCACTACTACTAATAATGATAATAAGTCTGGCTTAAAATACTACTACTAATACTAATTCTGGTTGAAACACATTCAGAACATATCCACAATTTTTTAAATACAGCAAAAAAAGTCATAACCTTGAGTATGTTTGGTTCTTCATCCGGCCTTATTAAACAGATTATTTTTTTAGTGGACTGTCCAGCAGGTGATGTTAATGAATATACTTATAGGTTTGGTTTTTACAGTAAATTACTAAGAGAGTGAGGAGACTTTTGGGGCTATGTGACTCAATTAACAACATAGAGAGTTTATTGGGTGCAAAGCGCCACAGCTGATGTTTTCTGTATCTTTTTTGTTCCTCAGTGGTCCCTCCTGTGTTGACAGTACCCAAGGACCGCGCGACGGTCATGGTGCGAGAGGGCTCGCGTGCGGAGCTGCAGTGCGATGTTTCTGGGAAGCCCAGACCCCCTGTGCTGTGGTCTCGTGCCGACAAGGAGATGCCCATGCCCTCGGGGGACTGGCTGGTGGAGACTAGGGATGGCAAGCTGCGATTGGACAACGTGACGCGAGACATGAGCGGCTCCTACCGCTGCCAGACTGCCAGGTTCAACGGCCTCAATATCAAACCCCGCCAGGCTCTGGTGCAACTCAGTGTGCAGTGTGAGTAATCAAACCCAACCCTAGCCCTGACCCTGAACTTTAACATTATCCTGGCCCTCTTAGATATCCTGTTTCTGAGCACTTCTTCAACAGAAACAGGTACTGGGAGGAATTATACTGAAGTTTGTTGAAGATCAGATTTGGGTGGAGTAATATTTATATATTCAAAAAGTATCTCAGTAAGTAGCAAATTTTTGAATTACAAAAATGTGTGCACAGTTTTTCAAATAAATTTTTTTTCTTCAAAGCTGTAGTGGTTAAACTGAACACTGCTATATGAGGAGGAGGTTAAATGTTGGCAACATTTGCAAAGAAAATGTACAAAATGAAATTTACTGGTTGCATAAGTATTCAGACCCTTTTGCAACAGTTACTGCTATGAGTCTTTTTGGATAGGTCTCTACTAGTTTTGCACAGTAGGATGGTGACATTTTTGTTTGTTGGGGATCGTCAATGGACTACAGTCTTCAAGTCTCACCATACATTTTCGATTGGATTCAAGTCAGGACTTTGACTGGGCCACCCAGGAACATTAATTCTCTTCTTGTTTAACCACTCCAGTGTGGCTTTGGCTTTGTGCTTCTGGTCAATGTCCTGCTGAAATGTGAATTTCCTCCCCAGTGTCAGAGTCTTGGCTGACTCAAACAGGTTTTCCTCAAGGATTCACCTGTAATTTGCACCATCCATTCTCCCCTCTATCCTGACAAGCTTCCCAGTCCGTACTGAAGAGAAGCATCCCCATAACATGATGCTGCCACCATGCTTGACAGTTAGGATGGTGTTGACTGGGTGATGTGCAGTGTTGGGCTTACGCCACACATAACGCTTGGAATTTAGACTGAAAAGTTCAATTTTTTTCTCGTCTGACTACAAAATCTTTTTCCACATGTCTACATGCTTTTTCGTAAATTCCATACATGTTTTAAGATTAGGCTTTTTGAGTAATGGCTTCCTGTCCATACAGGCCAGCTTTGTGTAGGGACCAGCTTATTGTTGATGTGTTAACACTGACTCCCATCTCAGATGCAGAACTTTGCAGATCTCTCAAGGTCATTATTGGCTTCAGAGTGACATCCCGAACCAGTTTCCTGCTTGCCTGGCTGCTCAGTTTGGGAGGGCGACTTGATCTTGGTCTTGTCTGGGTGGTATGATGCATCTTCCACTTCTTAATGATGGACTTCACTGTGCTGAGAGGGATAATCAGCGCCTTTGAAATTTTCTTGTACCATTCTCCTGCTCTGTGCCTCTCTACCATTTTATCCCTGAGTTGTTTCTAAAGCTCCTTTGTCTTCATCGTTGCTTTGTTGGATCACTATGTGAGTTGCAGCTTGAAAGTCTTTATTTACCTGAGGGAAATGATCTACAAGTTAAACCACTTTGAATTCACACAGGCTGAAACCATTTCACTAATGTTGTGACCTTTCAAACGCATCATTTGCAAAGGGGTTGAATACCTATGCAGCTGAGATTAACCTGTTTTTCTCTGTAAATCTTACTTATTTATATTCTATATGCATTTTTTATCTTTATCATTGTGGAGTAGTTTGTGTAGATTCTACATGTAATGTCTAATTTGAAAGCATCGTGGAGTACTCTCAGTTGCCACAAAATGTGGAAACTTTGCAAGGGGGTGAATATTTCTGCAAACCACTGTATGAATGTATGTGTGTGTATATATATATATATATATATATATATATATATATATATATATATATATATATATATATATATATAGTGTTTTTTTTCCTGGTGTTTTAAGTTCAATATGGAGTGCCAGACACCCAGTTTAAGATGAAAGGTTCTGCATAACCTGCTTTTTAGACAGTTTGAGGCTATGCTTGTTGGTTAGGGCTCACCTTCAGTCTGTAGCACAGTGTTTTCTCTGAGCCTCCCTGTCTTTAATAACCTGTTTGATTTCCAATGCTGGGTCTCTCCAGAGGCAGGTTAGAAGCAAGCCTCTGGAGTGGAGCCATGGCCTGCTGATCCACAGATTGTGTTTAACTTGATGCAATAAAGAGCATTGCTGTGCTTCCTAATCAAAGAGGCTGCTCTCTCGTCTTCCCTGTCTAAGAGAGCTAGGGCCCCGTAATCTCCCATTCTGTCTGATCAGTTTCATCAGGGACTAACCCTCTCATTACAATCATGTAGCCAAGCGTCCTTAGCCTGTACAGAGACAGGCCTCTACCGGGTGCAGTAGTGCATTGTGGAACTGGATGTTTACACACATCTCTCAGTCATGAGTGAAGCCCCCACACGCTCTCCCCTCCTCTTTCCTACGCCATCTCACCCTCCTTTGTCAGTGCTGTTATACAGCTATGGCCAAAAGTTTTGTTAGTTTAGCTTCATAAAGTCCAGTAAAACCTGCTGAATAATGTTATGTTAACATATTGAATTACATATATAAGTGGAGGGTCCTTAGAGGAGGCGAGGGAGGCAGTACGCTCTCTCTCTCTCTCTCTCTCTCTCTCTCTCTCTCTCTCTCTCTCTCTCTCTCTCTCTCTCTCTATATATATATATATATATATATATATATATATATTGTTGTGTAACATTATAATATAATAATGTTCAATAAAACAGAAACAAAAATATTGTTTAACCTAAACCCTAGATTCAACATTCCTGTAGTAACGGCAGTCTGGCTCCTCATTATAAACTCCTATCTGCTATTAACCACAGTGCTAGCAGTAGCAGATCACATGACAGACTGTATACAGGTTTTAATTGGAGGGGTCCAGGGAGTTATTTTCATCAGAGGAAGCAAGCCTCCGTTACAAACTCCTATCTGCTATAACCACACACAGTACAGTACTAGCAATGGCAGATGATGTAGTTTTAGGTTTTAGGTTTTAATTGGAGGAGCAACTCAAACCCTCCTTGGTCTACCCCTACTACAATGCACAGGACTTGCCTGGCCTAAGCACCATGTTACTGGATCCTCAGCTGATGCACTATCCTTGCACTATTGCACTACTAATATATTATTGTAGATATAACTTGTTGTAATCCTAACTTGTTGCATCCTAGTTCATATTGTATTTTAGTAGTATTATTTGCACTTACTGTAAACTATACTGTATTTAAATATTAATCTTGCATTGTAACCCTGCACAGTACTAGCCTGTAACACCTGTAAGTCACCTTGGATAAAGGTGTTTGCCAAATAAATAAATTAAATACATACCACTACTACTACTACTACTACTACTACTACTACTACTACTATAATACTAATAATAATAATAATAATAATAATAATAATAATAATAATAATAATAATAATAATAGAAAAACTGTTGTCAGTCAGAATACAATAATAAGATTCTATTGTTACTGGGGGCTTAAGCCCTCAAGCCCTCTGCCATTTTTTCTACCTCCCCATTTTTCTATATACTTAAACGACAAATTGACAGAAATTGAAAAATGTGGTATTTTGTAATCTAACATGAAATACAGTACTACTATTATGGCTTCCGGTAGACACTTGCGGTATCATTTTGCAGCTTTGTTTATTTATATATTTTTTTATATATAAATCTCACAATGTTACAATTTGAGGTGATGCAGATCTGTTGGCCATAGCTGTAAGGTTAAGTATTCTTTCATTTTAAACAAAGGGTTCCTGTCTGCAGCCGCCTCCTCTTTCTCCTCCATTGTCTCACTCTTTATCCCTCCCACCCTTATAAAAATACATTGTGGTAAAAGTATATCAGTGGGAGTATAAGCATGGGAAAAACTGCAAAATAATCATGCTATTTTACAGTGATACATTTGTATTAGGGCACCCTCCTCTCTCAGTTTTTGTTGGCCCCCTTCTGACAGCAGTTGGTAGTTCATGGGAAGTTTCCCCCGAAACCAAGAGCCAGCTCAGGTTGTTCTTATTAACTCTACTATTGTGTCCTAATAATTGCATTCTCTCTCTCCGAGCCCATTCTTGTCAGTCTGCTCCTTCATTTACTTTGTTTACTTGTATTTTATCAGCTCTGGAGAGGGGTGTATTGATCCCTGCTCTGAACTCTTAACCCCATCGATGTCAATTAAGGATGTGAGCGCGCTGGCTGCTAGAAGCTTGCATTAGAGAACACAGCCCTTACTAATTTGCTCAATAATTTTTCAGTTCACCATAGTTTACCATGGTTTTGACAAGTTTTTTTTTTATTTTTTATATGCTTTACCATAACTCACTGGGCTTTACAATGATTACATTAAATGTAAAGCGCTTTGGGATTTCATTTAATGAAAGGCACTATATAAAAGAATAATAATAATAATAATTATAATTCACTCTGAAAGTGAAAGCGAAAGGAATAAGAGTCTTCCTATTATTGTTTCTCTCTCCAGTCGCCCCCATCGTGGACCCCCAGTCCCTGGATGTGCGCACTCGGACAGGGGAGAGCGTGACTCTGAGGTGCACCATGCTGAAAGCGAACCCTCAACGCATCGCCTCATCGACGTGGAGACTGAATGGCCGCCTGATCCGGTCCTCTCGCCCTGAGCTCCAGGACTACTCGGAGTGGCAGATCGACAGCTTCAGCCAGCTGAGCAATGGCACGTACGAGTGCAGCATCTCCAACGACGTGGGCACCTCCATATGCATCTTCTACGTGTCCGGTGAGTCTGTGTGTCTGTTGGTCTGTCCGGCCTCCACAAGATGGCATTTAGTTTAATAACATACCAGGCAGTTATATCGTAAGAGTTGTGTTTTAAAGTGAAGGTGTATATAGGCCATTAAAGAGTTAAGTGGGGTTCCGAAAAATATACATATTCTTACGCATATGCGTTCCCACGTGTTGCTTCAACTATTTAATAATGTATGGATAGATTGTAGCTGGATTAGTCCAGAAATGATAGACAAAGAGAAGGAGATGTGATACCTTTTACTGGACTAACTAAATAATAATTATTCGCAAGCTTACAAGACCTCAGGAGGGGATTGTTATGTATACTTTTTTACTGGAGGCTAACTTAAATAATAATTATTACGGAGGTCTCTTCTTCAGGTGAAAGTAGGAAAGAGAGATTGAAGGGCCAAATAAAAGGTTTAAACAAAAGAACAACACACTTGTAGGCTGGGCATTAGCCTTCATTACCACATTGCAATCTCTTTCCTACTTTCACCTGAAGAAGAGACCTTTGAGGTCTTGAAAGCTTGTGAATAATTATTATTTAGTTAGTCCAATAAAAGGCATCACACTCCTTCTCTTTGTCTAATAATGTATCTGTAATTTTTCTTTTCGTTGTTAACATCCTGACAAGTTTTGACAGTTATACATTTGAAGTCTCTGTAACAGGGTAGTATCACGGCCCAGGCTGGTTCCTGGCAGGAATTAGACCCAGAGACAGAAAGCTGCAGTTGAAGCGCTAAAGCGCACATTTATTAAACACAAATACAAACAGGAACAAACAAAACACGGCACGATGGCCAAAATAAAAGGTTTAAACAAAAGAACAACACACTTGTAGGCTGGGCATTAGCCAATCACTACTACATTGCAATACAATACAAAAATCACAGCACAAACCCTCACCCCTCACCCCTCACCCCTCACCCCTCACCCCTCACCCTCTCCCTCACCCTCACCGTCATGAATTTTCTGCATCCTGATGGGGTCGTATTTTGCTTTGGAGTCCTTAGATGGATGGATGGATGGATGGATGGATGGATGGGATGGATGGATGGATGGATGATAGATAGATAGACAGATCAAGAAAAAAAACACACACCATTGTCCCTGCCCCAGCTTTACTGAGGCGTGTCTCTTCTCTGATCAGAGAGAGATGACACTCCTCTGATCTCAAACCCAAGTGCACTAAGCAGGTATTTAAAAAGACCTTTGAAAGAGACTTTACATTTAAAGTGTAAAAATTTCATAAGATATTAACAGCGAAAAGAAAAATTACAGGTATGTTATTTATATAGTTGTAACAACACATGGGGACGCTATATTTATTCTTTACTTATTCTTTAAGAATCAGATATAGTCAGCCCTCTTTTTACTGCCAGGTAAGGGCCATGGGCAAAAACGAGCAATAAGCATTTTATTTTTTTTAGTTATACAATTACAGTATCTCCAGGCCATTTTATTAAAACATTAATCTTTTTTAAAACTACAGTACTAGTTCTTAACAGTAGGTCTACTAGTGTCGTTTTGTCATCTTTTCCCATCTGTATGAAACATACATGGTTACTTTTGAGGAAGAGTTTATACTTAAAAAAAAAATATATATTCTATATAATATACTCACTTAGTGCCAAATCACACAAACAAAAGTTCCATAAAAACAAAAAAGCATGCCTTTTTTTTTTTTTTTCTACTGTACTGGTCAGTTGAACTTTACTGTTTGTGGCACGACTGTAGCCTGCTGAATACTATCCCCGATTGAACGATTATATCTATTTATTTTACAAAGCAATTTAAGCTCAACAGCTTATATTTACGTTTGCTTGGCTGAGGAAGTTGGAGGGTGGCTGACATCAGGGTGGTGGTATAACGGGTACAAATAGCACTGTTTTTATATTGGTGACATTTGTTCAGAGAATACCTGGCGGTATATGAGGGTGGCATTATATAAGGGGGCGGTATAACGTGGGACAACTGTAGAGACTATAGTTGAAGCAAGTTTATTTAATGTGAATTTTCCAGGATCCTTTTGGTCATGATAACTCCAGGCAGATTAGTTTCAGGCATACCTTTGACATGTCACCGTTTCCTGGTTTCTTTACTTCATTCAATTACCCTGATCTATATACTTGTGTTCCAACTCAACTGCTACTCTGTTCTCTGCGGGCAGTGTGGAGGAGGAGATGCACTGGCAGAGGGCAGTGGTTATCACATGTTAAAAGTGAATTCTAGCTTTACACAGATTTTCCTTACAATACCCCCACGTTTCTAACCACCAGATGACTGTATGGATATCATAAAAGTTACATTAAACTTGGTTTTGTCCCTCCAGCCAAAGCGTACAACCCTGAGTTCTACTACGACACCCCAGCCCCGATAAAGAAGGACAACCGAAACTACTCCTACACACTGCAGTGGACCCAGAGAGAGCCCGAAGCAGTGGACGTCGTAATCGGTTACAAACTGGAGGTCAGACAGGTAAGACAGGGCAACAGACAGCTGTAGTAATCTTACAAAAAGGGGCATGGACTTGTACTTGGGTGCGTGGTGTTTTCGGGGAGAAAATGCAGGTACACATGTTTTCATATACACATCATATACATAAGGCCATGCACCCCAATCCCAGTATAAGCACCCCCACAGCTGAAGATAAGTGCAAATGTAAGACACGGGGGCCAACATGTAAAAATCTGTGTTTCTGTTCGCCAGCATAGTAAGATGTTAAAGGAACGCTGATAAAAGACCACATTTCAGTCTTTTAATTAGATTTCTTCTAAATGATCACTTTTCGCTTTTCAATTGAGCTCTTTTCTAAAGTAGTCCCTTGCACAAGCCCATGTGTTTGTCTCGTGTAGAAGTGCTCCCCCTTTACGTAAGAACATATTATCTGTAAGCATAGTCATACAGTAACTGTTTTGCTTTACTAGGACATCTTCTTTTTCTTCTTCCGAAGCTTGGCACATTATATATAGACACTGCTGTGCGATCCATCCCCTAGCAATTAGCGAGGCAGATAACGCAATGGCCTTTACTTACAGTTCAGTGGTGTTGGCAGGCTGCGTCTGGTTAATTGGTGCGCGTGTCATTATTATTGTCACTGTAACCACAGGAAAAGAGCAGGATTGGATTTAACCAATGTGTGCGCTCATTGGAACCAGACACTTATTTGTTCAAAAACTTTTTTTTAAATTAGGTTCACATTTTAAACACAGGTCTTCTTGCTAATGTTTGCCTTACACTTAGAAAGCAGCTCCCCAATTTACTGGAGTGCTGCTGTTTGTGTAAATCGAATAGCCCTTGTCAGAGATGGACAGTATCTCATAAGTACATAAAATATAAGAACATGTACCATTGAGAGAAGACCATTCGGCCCTTCAAGCTTGTTCCTTTATCTCTCTGGTAACTAACTCAGCTGATCAGATTAAGCAGTGCATGTAAATGTCGTGAAGAATCAGGGTGTCAAATTATTTAAGACCACCATCCCCTAATAGTTCAAATATATAGATATAACAATATATAACAAAGTAAAGCACTTTATTGAATACAGAATAGTTAGATGAATAAAGAAGTGACTCAGTAATGCAGCTCACAAAGTTACAGAATGGCATCAATCAGAGAAAGTAATCAAAGGGTTAAATCAAACAATAAATTAGTTGAGTTAAATTAGTCTTAGAGTATCCCAGTCTATGTTAATGTTATGTGAACCTGTTTATTCTCATCAAACCCGTTCCTTACAAGTTGATGAGGTTGTCTGTGCATCTCTGTAACTTTGCTTTTTCCACCTGCAATCACCAGCTGGTCTGAGATTTGTTATTGTATCCAAGGTCGCAGGCTAGCAGCTTGAACACAAATCCACAGTTGCTCTTGGCAGAGGCGATGAAACTCAAAAGGCAGAGAAAGTTTTGTCGGTTCCAGTCCAGTTTCACTGGGTCACTTGTCTTTATAGATCAAGCATCTTCTTTTGAAAACAAAGTCCCAAACTAATTCTCTCTTGGGTTAATTATTATAATTCCTTAATTAAGCTTGACATCAGCCCTCTGCACTTTGTTAATGGGTCCTTACTTTTATACTCCACGGGGTGGGGTCTCAAAGGTAACGTTACTGTCCAATGAAGTTACAGGTTTCAGTATGATGTTTTACACAATCACTGTTACACGTAATATGCATGGGACTGAACTTTATAGTTGAAAAGAATGTTAAATATTTTTTTTACCACTCAATTGTTTGTCAAAACATGATCCAATGTTTTGCACATAGCAGTTCCAATTTTCAATCTCCCCTCTTAAGAAAACCAATCAGCAAGCAGCAATTTGTCCTCAGACCTTACATTTTAAATTTGCTTATAAAACATGTGTTATCAACGTTTTCAAAACTCCTTACTTTTTTGAGGTTGAATATACCTTACATAAATATTTGTTCAGGAGCAGTGTGGAGTAATTTTTGCTTTGTCGTATTTGAGTGTTACCGATCTGTCTTCTTTGTGGATCAAGGAAGTCTAAAGGGCTTTACCTCATTATCAACACCACTCATAGCTGTGTTTCCTTTGTTATGAACTGTGATTTCCTCTGAAATGCACAAGGATGTAAACACTGTTAACAGGCAGCATTGGAGGTGTAGATGAGAGATGAGTTCAGTGTTAATTGGAATCAGTTGTAGCCTTGGTCTGAATCCACACAATGCTATTAATCTTCATCTGCACATAACTAAACTGAGATTGAGTGTGATCCCAGACAGGAATAGAGCTTTGTCTGAATTTCTATACTAACCACTTTTTGTGTGTATAATTGTGATTTGCTCATATGGCTGTGCTTGCATGACAAGTACTAATATACTCAGGTCACACAGGAAGCAGTACTGGTTATGTCTATTCCTTTTTGTTACTTTAACATCTTCAGATTTAGCAGCTACAGCATAAAAAAATACAAATCTTGGGTGAATTATTCAGATTTACCGTCCTCCCACCATTAAAATTAGCTGTAGCTCTCCAAAGATTAATATTAGGTTTATCATGGCCTCTCCTGTAGTGTATTGGATTTGCATTATATTCCAAATAATGTAAATCCAATACTTTCTGTGCTGCAATAAAAATCTAATATTAATATCAGTAGTGTCAGAGTGCCATAATGCATTTTATTTTCCTGTTTGGTCTTTGACCCAAGCCTTCATTTTCAGGCCCTCTCTGCTGAGATGGCTTCTGATTTTTTATTAAAGGAATATATAAGACAGTTATCCACTCCTCCAGCCTCACTGCAGCAACTCCTTACAGCAGCTCTACTTGTTGTTGAGAATCCATGTGGTTTGCTGTAGCACAGTGAGGGAGCTGAAGATTTGTCTAACTAACCTGTGGCTGTGCCAGAGCCAATGAGATGCTTCCTGGGGAATCCCCACAGATGATCTGTGACTTGGCACAGCAAAGATGCAAACCTGCGCTCCCCTTGACACCCATATTAACATCACTAAATACAATACAAATTCAGTGGATAGAGGTCTGTGATACAGATGGCCCCAGGTTTATTAAGACTCCCTTCTGTTTAGATCATTAAAATAGACCCCGAGAGGGAATCAGCTCCAATGTTGTCACTGTCATTCTCTCTCCTCCAGTACAGTGCAGTCCAGGCCAAGGATTACTATTGGAAAGTAATAACCTCTGCATGGAAGTAGAACCCCAGTGCCCAGAAATAACAATGTGTTAAAATCATCACAGCAAACAAGAAAGACAGTAAATACAGTCCATTACAAGAGACATTAGTAGTGGAGCATAAGACTTTAGAAGCTGAAAGAGTAAGTAGCAGGGTTTTGAAAAATATAGCGCTACACGTCCCCATATGGTGCTACAACTGTTTAATAACATACCTGTAATGTTTCTTTTCATTGTTTACATCCTGATAAAACCTTTTACTCTTATAACTTTAAAGTCTGTTTCAAAGCTATTTTTAAAATGTCTGCTCTAGTGCACTGGTGTTCTATAATACTGTAGAATCCTCTGTTGTAAATGTGGGCAATACTTCTACCATTAGCCTGAAATTTAAAAAAAAGGATGGGCCACAATAGATATATATTTTTTTAACCACTAATGTTTTTAGCTTATCGATTTGATTTTATAAATTACAGCAACTGCAGTAGCTATTCAAGGGGATCATTGATAAATGCTGTAATGATGCTGTTAATACTAAGCTTACCTGAAATGCTTTTCATCAATCAATTCAGTTGCAAACCCCAGAGAATTGCAGAGTCTGCCTACCGTGGTTTTGTATATATATATAGAGAAGCTAATACAAGGAGGGTGCTGTGGGACATACACAAGCCATTATTTACAACACAAGCTCTCTGGAAATATGATTTATTACATCAATAACTGTGGACAGTCTGGAACATTTACATTATTAGCTGTGCAGCTGTAAATAATAAATGCTTCATAGATGAGTGTTGTTAATGTTGTTTTTGTAAACTTGTGGCTTAAGAAGTGAAGGTTGGCTGCATTAAGAGAAGCCAACAGATCTCAGCTTGGTGCTAACGGAATGGAATAATATTGTTTTCACATTCATTTTGAATTTTCATTCTACATGGCATCAATTTATAAAGGATTTTTTAAAACTGTTTGTGATTCTGAAGTTCAGACCCATGATGCCTTGCAGTAGCATGCATTGCTAACTGTGCAGTGTATCATGAAGAGTTTGCCTTCCTTTATTCCACCTGTAACTATTCATTTAGAAATTCCCAATACATTTTTTTGTTTGTCTTTTCTCAATAGTTTTTATTGGGCTGAGAACTTTGGGAACGAAGCTCTATACTAACTCTGCTCAAAATGTCCTAAAGGGCTTAAAGTGTTATGTTTACACAGTAGTTTTGCAGTTTTCCAATGGTATTACTGTGCATTTACCATGGTTTAACATGTAAGTTTAACTGTCACTGTGCTCTACTACGTGTTACTGTCCTCTTTCTAGGGTAAGTGTGTATGAGAGTTTTGCTGCAGGTGTCTGGCAGGTAGCCACAGTATGGCAGGCAGAAGCTACTGTACCTTTTTGAAGTAGGATTATCTTCCCAGATGAACCAATTCCTTGTCCACACAATGACAATGTTTTCATTGATTTCCCCCCTTAATTAGTCTCTATGTAGTTGTCTCTTTCTGCAGTTGTTTTTCAAAGTAAGCAAGACACTTAAATGAAAATGGAAACAATATTCTCTGTATTCTTCCTCACTGGAGCTGGTCCTGCTAGAGCATACACAGTAATTAAGGGGGAGGTAAAGGGCTGGATTTACAAAATGTTTACTCACGTGATTTACTCCTGTATTTGTTATTAAAGAGACAAACAGCTAAGTGATGTAAGCCTAAGCAAGTCATTGGATAGAAGAGTAACCTCTGCAGGTTTACGAGTTCTGTCCCAATGTGCCTCTGTAGTTTCATCACGTTTTTGTTTTGTTTCCAATAGAATTTCAATGTTTCAGTAGTGCTTTATATTTATTGTAAAACACATCAACAGACAAACGTTTGGACTAATATTAATTCTTGAGAAGTAACACTGATGAAAGCATTTGTCAGAAGAGTACAACTCAAAAGGAGGGGGGTATGGAGAGGGAGATGTAGGGGGAGAGGAGTAGGAACAGTAAGGGGGAGATGGAGAGGGAGATGTAGGGTGGTAGGAGAAGGAGATGTAGGGGTGAGGAGTAGGAGCAGTAAGGGAGAGATAGAGAAGGAGGGGTAGGGGTGAGGAGTAGGAACAGTAAGGGGGAGATAGAGAAGGAGATGTAGGGGTGAGGAGTAGGAACAGTAAGGGGGAGATGGAGAAGGAGATGTAGGGGTGAGGAGTAGGAACAGTAAGGGGGAGATGGAGAAGGAGATGTAGGGGTGAGGAGTAGGAACAGTAAGTGGGAGATAGAGAAGGAGATGTAGGGGTGAGGAGTAGGAACAGTAAGGGAGAGATAGATAAGGAGATGTAGGGGTGAGGAGTAGGAACAGTAAGGGAGAGATAGAGAAGGAGGGGTAGGGGTGAGGAGTAGGAACAGTAAGTGGGAGATAGAGAAGGAGATGTAGGGATGAGGAGTAGGAACAGTAAGGGGGAGATGGAGAAGGAGATGTAGGGGTGAGGAGTAGGAACAGTAAGGGAGAGATAGAGAAGGAGATGTAGGGATGAGGAGTAGGAACAGTAAGTGGGAGATGGAGAAGGAGATGTAGGGATGAGGAGTAGGAACAGTAAGTGGGAGATGGAGAAGGAGATGTAGGGGTGAGGAGTAGGAACAGTAAGTGGGAGATAGAGAAGGAGATGTAGGGGTGAGGAGTAGGAACAGTAAGGGGGAGATAGAGAAGGAGATGTAGGGGTGAGGAGTAGGAACAGTAAGTGGGAGATAGAGAAGGAGATGTAGGGATGAGGAGTAGGAACAGTAAGGGGGAGATGGAGAAGGAGATGTAGGGGTGAGGAGTAGGAACAGTAAGGGGGAGATAGAGAAGGAGATGTAGGGATGAGGAGTAGGAACAGTAAGTGGGAGATGGAGAAGGAGATGTAGGGATGAGGAGTAGGAACAGTAAGGGGGAGATGGAGAAGGAGATGTAGGGGTGAGGAGTAGGAACAGTAAGGGGGAGATGGAGAAGGAGATGTAGGGGTGAGGAGTAGGAACAGTAAGGGGGAGATGGAGAAGGAGATGTAGGGGTGAGGAGTAGGAACAGTAAGTGGGAGATGGAGAAGGAGATGTAGGGGGTGAGGAGTAGGAACAGTAAGGGGGAGATGGAGAAGGAGATGTAGGGGTGAGGAGTAGGAACAGTAAGTGGGAGATAGAGAAGGAGATGTAGGGGTGAGGAGTAGGAACAGTAAGGGGGAGATAGAGAAGGAGATGTAGGGGTGAGGAGTAGGAACAGTAAGGGGGAGATGGAGAAGGAGATGTAGGGGTGAGGAGTAGGAACAGTAAGGGGGAGATGGAGAAGGAGATGTAGGGGTGAGGAGTAGGAACAGTAAGGGGGAGATAGAGAAGGAGATGTAGGGGTGAGGAGTAGGAACAGTAAGTGGGAGATAGAGAAGGAGATGTAGGGGTGAGGAGTAGGAACAGTAAGGGGGAGATGGAGAAGGAGATGTAGGGGTGAGGAGTAAGAACAGTAAGTGGGAGATAGAGAAGGAGCTGTAGGGGTGAGGAGTAGGAACAGTAAGGGGGAGATAGATAAGGAGATGTAGGGGTGAGGAGTAGGAACAGTAAGGGGGAGATGGAGAGGGAGATGTAGGGGGTGAGGAGTAGGAACAGTAAGGGGGAGATAGAGATGGAGGCATTCTGGGAAAGCTTGGCTAGAGAGCTTGATGTCTTCTTATTCAATACTCTGAAGCACAGCTCTGCTATAAGACATTAGTAAGGAATAAAAACTCATTAATTACAGAGAGAGACCAGAGAGAAGGGAAGATGATTAGAGCAGTAGAGCAGAATGCCACTGAAAGTGTCAAAGAAATGAAACCTCTCTGTGACATATTGTCCAGAGAGGAAGAGTGAAGGAGTAAGGGAAGAGGTGTACAGAAAGACACGAACACCACTGATCTTAACTTTTCTGTCTATCTGCAGTGAATTCTGAACAGATCACAGTTACAATTTCAGCATTCAGCTCTCTAAAGGAACAAAAACAATATTTACACACGTGCATATACCAATACACAAGATGACACTAAAATACAGCCCTGCTTGTTTCTTTATGTTCTAATCAGCTGTGGATAGGTCTCTTGTCAAGCTGTGTCTCTTGTTAAGCAGCTTTTAAGCTGTATTAGCCAGGAAGGTTAATGTGTGCATAGGTACTTGGAGAGAGTGTGTTGATCGTGTGTCTTAGATTAGTTATTTAGCAGACACATTACAGAGACTAGGGGGTGAACTGTGCCTCATCAACAGGTGGTGCTGCGGAGTCACTAATAGTATGACTTTGGTTTTATGTCTCACCCAAAAGTTGTTTCTTTAACAACTGGACCACCAAGCCTCCTTGTATGGGGAGCTCGTTTACAAAACCCCCTCCACAACTTATTTTGAAAAACCTGTGTGAAGCCTACCTTGTGTGAAAAATGTCCCTGTGACTTTTAAACCACATCATCTTGACATAAAACTTTTAATGCAGGAGTATTTACTTTAGTCCCAGCTTTCATAATTATGGCATGTGAGGCGAGAGTGTATTAAATGGAATGTCCAGACAGTAATTTATGTGTACAGAAATAAAATAATTTATTTTTATTTTCTATACACAACAAAAGGATTAAATAACAAACGAAAAACAAAATGGTGTGAGGGAAGGAGTGCAGGGGTGGAATCCAAAACAAACTGTGATGACTCGTCTTTAATTTGTCTTCGTGGTGACCATACATAAACAAAAAAAAGACAAAAGAAATGTTAGTGTTTCAAAAATCCCACTGCACAAAACCAGACTCTCCCTCCACCCGTTACTCCTCCTACTTTACTTTCGGACCAACCCCGAACACAGTAGTACGTTCCCTTTAGTATGTAATGTCCCGCCTCTGTAGTCAGTGGAACACCAATCCCCAACCGACACGTGTCCTTCTCCTTCACTTGACTCCAGTGGCTGGAAGTTACATACTCGTACTTCCGCCCCTCACCAAGGTGCCGCCCCTCAAAAGATGACTTTTGCCATGGTCACGAGATCTTGGTAAGGGAAGTCCCGAGTTGGTTTGATGCCATCTACTGTCGGGAGGCTGAATCACAGACCGAAACCCCTTTGACTCATCACATATCCCACCCCTCAGAGTGGAGCCGAAGGAACACTCGGAAACCTCTAACCCTTCCCTTTTACCTCCCTCCCGGGAAAAAAAATCAGCATTTTGATGTAACTTACCCGCACGATACCTTATTTGAAAGGCGAAGGGTTGGAGCGCCAGGTACCACCGCGTAATCCTAGCGTTTGAATCCTTCATCGTGTCTAACCACTTTAAAGAAGCGTGATCTGTGATGAGTACAAAGGGTCGTCCCAGAAGATAGTATTTTAAAGATTCCACTGCCCATTTCACTGCCAGGCATTCTTTCTCCACTACCGAATACCTCTGTTCTCTGGGCAGTAACTTCCGACTGATGTATAGTATCGGGTGTTCTACACCATCTCTCTCCTGGGACAGAACCGCCCCCAGACCAGTCTGCGATGCATCTGTCTGCAGGACGAACTCTCGGCTGAAATCCGGGCTTATTAATGCTGGGGCCTGACTCAAATTAGTTTTAATAGATTCAAAGGCTGTCTGACACTCTGCACTCCACTTAATTTTATTTGGAGCGTTCTTTTTAGTGAGATCAGTGAGAGGGGCGGCTATAGTGGAAAAGTGTGGAATAAAGCGGCGGTAATAACCAGCCAACCCTAACAGTGATCTCACCTGGGTTTTCGTGGTAGGTACCGGTGAATCCAACAAAGCCTGGACTTTTGAAACCAACGGTTTCACTCTACCCTTACCCATTATGAAACCTAAATATTTAGTTTCTTCTTTTCCAATAGCGCACTTTGCCATGTTCGCTGTGAGCCCCGCCCTCCTCAGAGACTGTAAGACGGCTTCTAATCTAGTCAAATGTTCTCTCCAGGAAGAACTATAAATGACTACATCATCGATATACGCAGCTGCATACTCTCGATGAGGTTGTAAAACCCTGTCCATTAGTCTCTGAAAAGTAGCAGGCGCTCCATGAAGTCCGAACGGCATAGTACAAAATTGAAAAAGACCCTCTGGGGTTGAAAATGCCGTTTTCTCACGAGAGGCTTTCGTTAATGGAATTTGCCAATATCCTTTCGTCAGATCCAGAGTTGAAATAAACCGAGCTTGCCCCAGTTTGTCTAAGAGTTCATCTACTCGAGGCATGGGATATGCATCAAACTTGGAGATAGCATTCACCCTCCTAAAATCGATACATAATCGTAGTGACCCATCTGGCTTGTCTATTGGTACTATTGGGCTACACCACTCACTTCGGGAAGGTTCAATTACCCCAAGTTTCAACATACACTCCACCTCCCTTCGAACAGAATCTCTCCGACTCTCTGGAATGCGATACGGTCTCTGTCTAACTCTTAGACCTGGCGGAGTGATAATAGCATGTTCGATCAAATGCGTTCTTCCAGGCACGTTAGAAAACACATCACTGAACATTTTAATTAGATTGCTTACCTCTTCACGCTGATCAGGAGTTAATTGTTCCCCCATCGGGACCTCAATTGCTGACTCTGACTCAATTGAGGGTCCAAAATCCTCTCCCTCCTGTACAGGAGATATAAAATGGACTTCCCGTTCTTTCCACGGTTTCAGGAGATTAACATGATAAATTTGACTTTCTTTCCGACGCCCAGGCTGTCGGATCTCATAATTGACTTTACCAATTGCTCGAATAACCTGAAAGGGACCCTGCCATTTAGCAAACAACTTAGATTCCGATGAGGGCAACAATAACAACACTTTGTCTCCAGGTCGAAAGTTCCGAATTCTTGCATTTTTATTGTAGCTTTGTTGCTGCTTCTGCTGTGCCGCTTTGAGATTGTCATGTGCCAATCGACCGACTAATTCTAAGCGATCGCGTAACTGCAACACATATTTTACTACATTTTTAGACTCCTTTGACTGTTCTTCCCAGCCTTCTCTTATGAGATCCAAGATACCCCGCGGCTGCCGACCGTACAAGAGCTCAAACGGGGAAAACCCCGTTGAGGATTGTGGTACCTCGCGAACTGCAAAGAGCAAGTAGGGAAGCAGTTTAGCCCAATTGCGTTTTTCTTGATCTACAAAGCGGCGCAACATATTTTTCAAAGTCTGATTAAATCGTTCAACAAGCCCATCCGTTTGTGGATGAAAAACTGAGGTTCTAATTGAACGAATTTTCAATAATTTATATAGTTGCTGAATACAGTCTGACATAAAATTAGTGCCCTGATCAGTGAGAATTTCTTTCGGGATTCCCACCCTAGAGAATATTTTTACCAATTCATTCGCTACAGCTATTGCATTCATAGAGCGTAAGGGAACAGCTTCTGGATATCTCGTTGCGTAGTCCACTACTACTAAAATATACCGATATCCTGACTCTGTTCCCTCCAGAGGGCCTACTAAATCTACACCAATCCTTTCAAACGGTACCCCAATAATTGGAAGTGGAACCAGAGGTGCGGGGCGAACTGACTTAGGGGCAGCTAATTGACATTCAGGACACTCCGATACATACTTCCGCACAAGACCATAAACCCCAGGCCAAAAAAACCGGGCCAGAATTCGTTCCTGAGTCTTTTCAGTTCCCAAATGACCTGAAAATGGAATGTCATGCGCCAATCTCATGATTTCTGACTGAAAAGGCCTAGGAACCAATAACTGTTTTACGAGCTGTCCCGTCCCGGGAGCCCGGGTTATTCTATATAATAAGTGCCCAGATACAGAAAAATGCGGAAATACCACCGGTTGTCCTTCCTGCATATCCTTCCCCTCGATATATCTAACCCGTTTCCAAGCATACTGTAACGTGGGATCATTTTGTTGTTCATATCCCAAGTCAATATCTCGGTCCCAATGGTTAGGTACACAGAGAGGAGTGTCTTTTATTACATGACCTTCCACCTCAGTAACCTCGCAGCCCCGGTTACACTGAATACCTACTCCCTTTCCTTGCCGTTTCAGCGATTGGTTTACTTTTGTGTCAGACCCCTCCCCTTGTCGTCTCAGAGTTCCCTCATATTTTTCCACCCGACGCTCTCTTTTTGTTTTTCTTGGGCGGATTTTAGGGTTAAACAGGTCGGATTGCAACGGAAAAATCTCGCCAATTGTTTTCTCCTGTTGCTTTAATTGTCCCCTGGTAGAAACTAAGACCATTTCCCGACCTAAAATACGATCAAAAAACGGCCAGTCTCTTCCCAGGAGAACAGGGTATGGTAAACATTGCGCTACAGCCACTTTAACGCAAGCTGAATAATCACCTACAATAAGTCTAACTTTAGTGGTGGGATAAACCCGAGTTTCTCCATGAATACAGGAGATAGCCACTTTACCCTGTGGCTCCCAGGCTACCCCATCCAAGAGAGCTTGCCGAATCAATGTTTGTGCACACCCAGAGTCCGCAAATGCGTAAGTACTCTTTCCCCCGACCTGTACTCTTAACTGATAAGGGCCCTCCCGACATTCCCCAGTGTTCCTACCTGTTACTGCTGACCAGGATCTTGTCGCCAGGTCCACCTTTATTACTGGACAATTCCTGGCAATGTGTCCAGGCTCATTACATTGGTAGCACACTTGGTTAGGAGGCATCAACGGAGTTAATCTGTCCTGCGAGTCCGCGACCGGCAGGTTAGGGGGATTCTCTCTCGCCCAGGATGGGGCTAACCTCGACCTCCATGGTCTGAAGGTCCGGTTACCCCCTCTGGGCTTCATTGGTTGGTTGGTCCGAGTTAGTTTAGGGGCAGGAGTGGGGTCTGACCCGGCACCTTCGTTTGCGTCTTCGTAGGCCTCCGCCAGGAGGAGGGCATCCTCGAGAGTGGTAGGTCTATTCCTCTTAATCCACTCTCGATTCCCTGGCGGTAGTATAGACGCAAACTGTTCTATAACTATTTTCTGCACCAGTTCTTGGGGTGTATGTTCTTCTGGCCGCAGCCACCGGGTGCACTGATCTAAAAGATATTGTCCCGCAACCCGGGGCCGCATCCCCTTGGACAGCTGGTATTCCCGAAAACGGCGCCGGTATGTTTCCTCCGTGATCCCGAGGCGTGAGAGAATGGCTTCTTTAACTTTGACATAGTCCCCTGCATTCGTGGCCGTCAGGGCTCGATACGCTGCCTGAGCTTCCCCTGTCAGGCAGGGTGCCAATTTCATGGCCCAGTGTTCCCTAGGCCACTCTGCAGCCTCTGCCACTCTCTCAAACGTAATCAAGAAAGCCTCGGGATCATCTTCCGAGGTCATCTTCTGAAGATTAGGCTGAGCTGCAAACATCCGGGCAACCGCTCTCTCTGATGTTGATATTGATAGTTTTTCTACCAGCTGTCCCAAGAACTGGGCGAGCTGTTCCAGGTGCCGTGTCTCTCTCTCCTCTCGCTTCTCCTCCTGCTCCCTAAACATTGTCAAAACTGTAGCTGGATCCATTTTCACTTCTGACACCACGTGTGAGGCGAGAGTGTATTAAATGGAATGTCCAGACAGTAATTTATGTGTACAGAAATAAAATAATTTATTTTTATTTTCTATACACAACAAAAGGATTAAATAACAAACGAAAAACAAAATGGTGTGAGGGAAGGAGTGCAGGGGTGGAATCCAAAACAAACTGTGATGACTCGTCTTTAATTTGTCTTCGTGGTGACCATACATAAACAAAAAAAAGACAAAAGAAATGTTAGTGTTTCAAAAATCCCGCTGCACAAAACCAGACTCTCCCTCCACCCGTTACTCCTCCTACTTTACTTTCGGACCAACCCCGAACACAGTAGTACGTTCCCTTTAGTATGTAATGTCCCGCCTCTGTAGTCAGTGGAACACCAATCCCCAACCGACACGTGTCCTTATCCTTCACTTGACTCCAGTGGCTGGAAGTTACATACTCGTACTTCCGCCCCTCACCAAGGTGCCGCCCCTCAAAAGATGACTTTTGCCATGGTCACGAGATCTTGGTAAGGGAAGTCCCGAGTTGGTTTGATGCCATCTACTGTCGGGAGGCTGAATCACAGACCGAAACCCCTTTGACTCATCACATGGCAATACATGCCCCTTTTGAGTTTTTCGAATAGTGCCCTGGGAGAAAGTGATTGGAGAAAATATAGACACACCTCTTTGAGATTGACCTACCCTGTCCATTTTCTCCAGCATGACTGTAATCCTGTAGAAACATCAGTGCTGGTCCGACTTACCCTACAATAGTGCCGTCGGTCACAGTGAAGTTCAAAGCGAACACAGGCAGACAGGCAGGCACAGAAAACAAGCCCGGGCAGTTTATGTTTGTGACACATGGCTTGTATGAGTGATTGTATGTTTCTTTTTAGACTGCAAAATACAAAGATAATAATACTGTACAGTCTTAAACAGCGCACACATTAATAATTAAATATATTTAATTAAAAAAAAAATCCCAAAGTACACTTCATTATTGCCTTCATACTTACAATAATTCAAGAAACACATGGTGGGTAATCGAAAATCTACGTAAAGATACAGCAAAATGCAGAATTTGTTTGCCTGTTGTTTAGATGTGTGTAGTTGTGATAGTATAGATTGAGCTGCTGAAAATATGTCCACAGTGAACTGGGACAGTGTAGGAGTTTATATCTTTACTGCTTCTTGATCAGAGACAAGCTAGCTGCTATAAAGATGTACATCTGAATTGACAAGTGTGCTTTGTTAAAATTCAAGAGGGCAATATATAGTTCAGAAGTTACTACGTCTGAACGGCAAAGTGTTGCTGTGAATATGTAACACGTCTCCACTCTAATCAAAGTGTTGCTGTGAATATGTAACACGTCTCCACTCTAATCAAAGTGTTGCTGTGAATATGTAACACGTCTCCACTCTAATCAAAGTGTTCTGCTTATTTTACTACATGTTAAGTGGGGTTTGTAATTAAGCACTTAAATGTTTCCTTAATTGAAATGTTTCCTAATCTTGTCCTGAATGTACTGTGTAACTGTAACCAAGCTACTGTAGGTGGTATTAGGTTTACTCATGGCATGTAGGGGTTATTGTACAGCTGTAATGTCTTAAGTGTGGGCTTCATTATCCAAACTCCTTTGGCAACACACATTTTGTTCTGCATTTCAGGTTATGGGTGACTGTACTGTAATGGGTGACACAAGATTCAGATCTACAGGTTTTGGATTATCATGAACAGCGCACACAGTAGTTCTGAAACTGGGGTACACAGAGGTTGACCAGGGGGGGGTCCCCAGGAAATGTCAGAATGTTCTCTTTTGTAAAACAACAAATATACAAAATGCAGGGGGAAAAAATCCCTGTTGTGTTGAGAGACAGGCCTCATGGTACTTACAGACAATATTATTTTTAAGCATTTACATTCACTGAAAGTACACTGCAGCTTTCTTGTTTGCGGCTGGCAGGAGAAGAAAACACTATGTATAAAGTTTGAAGGGGAATGGAATTGCAATAATGAAGTGTATTCTGTATGGAATCTGTCTCTGATGTTCCGGGGGTTTGCATGGGGCCATTTCACTCTTGATTTCAATTAAAAAAATCTTGGTTAACCCCTGACAAACTGGCGTAATGCAGACTGTGATCACACAAGGCTAACCATTGAGTTTATTGAGTTTAACTGAAGGGATGCAGAAGGGAGTTGGTCTGCTGCAGTCTCCTCTGGGCTGTGTTGATGAGTGTCAACACTGTGCTCCTCCTATCCTGGTATTGGCTTGGATGCAGTGAATAGCTCATTAGGTGTTGGGCTGCAGCTTGTCTGTGTTGTTTATGTTTAAGGCAGTTTATTCTGTGATTGTGCTAAGCTGAATATTTCACTATGTGATCCCGTTGAGGCCTAATTAAGAGTGTGCAGAGCCACTAAGCTCTAGAGACTATACTGTTCTCCTGTGGCACGTCCTGCAGACTTGGAAAGACCAGCACAGACACTCACTTCTATATACGTGGACAAACATACACAGACACACACACACACACACACACACAGACCAAAACACACATATTTACAGACACACAAGCAGCGTTCCCTCTAAGGCTAAAATGTGCACAGTTTTCGCAGTAACTGGCAACAACCTTTGCACTCAGTTTACTAACTTTCGCAAGTTGTTATCACAGATATCAACTTCAGTCGAGACTCCAGCCTCTCGAGGTAAACCTATTATTTTGAGACAATTCTTAAAAAGCATTAACATAAGCATATTTTTGTCTGTCTTGCAGCTGATTCCCTGATTTCCCTCTGTAAAAATGCACGTCACATTAGTGCAGAGCTGGCTCGGGCACCAGTGAACCTACAGGTGCAGGGTGGGCGAAGCAGGCGTCTAGCGGTTCTCTCGTGCTGCTCGGTGATGCTCATGAACTTTACAGTTTTTAACTCATTGTATAATTGAATACCAATCAGTGAAGCACAATCTTCTTGCATTTATTTAGAAGTATAAATACTCCGGTAAACATAAATATAAATCACAATACTCACACTTTTTTTGTTTTATTTCCCTTTTAAAAAACCAGCCATTTCAGAAATCATCTCAAGGGTTTTGAAACTGGCAAAAATGTAATAAGCACATTAGTCGAAAATACACATTTAAGTGTATACTAATTTAAGACATACTATGTCCATTATTTTTATTTTGCAAATTTATTCGTCATTTGACTTTACTCCATGCCTCTGCTGAAACTCAACTTGGCGTCTGCGCCAACAAAGGAAAAATAGCAATGTTTCAGTAAGACAGAGCTAAAAGAAATGCAATTATCTATAGGAGTATGGTGCGATAGTATTCTTAAAGTTTTTCTGTAATTCACGTGATCATGAGACAATACCATTAAATATCATAATGCCAATCGTAAACAGTAAATAATAAGAAAGCAAATAAGATGGCAACAATGGCAAAGCACTGCATTCTATGCTGGAAAAGTAAGACCTAAGGTTCTGCGCTTTCCCAAAGTAAGCTAAATTAATTGCGTATTTCATTATTGTTTAGTTTAGTTAATTTACATTTTTTATTTTAATAATTAACAATTTTAAACCATGGTCATTTCATTGATGACGAAGAAACAAGCTCAAAACTATTTTTCTAGCTATACAATCCTTAAAGGAAATTGACCACTTTACTGTGGAAATGATGTAGTCACTACACTACACACCATTGGTTTCATAAAGACATTCTGTTTGGAGACACACCTCTTTTTAAATCTTGCAAATAACACTGCAGAATAAGAAAAGAAACAACGGAGAGGATTAATTATGCGTTTACATTAAAAGGGGTGTGTCACAAAGACGGCTGCAGTGGGTAACGTCAGACCAGAAACAGGAACCAACACAAAATAAACAGAGGAGGAGAGGTGGAGTTTGGTGAAACTGAGTGATTGCTTTCGCTCAGCATTTAATAATGAACAAACAGGAAATAAAAGGTTGCAAAGACAAACAAAAACAAAGGACACGGCACTTTCGCCAAAATAAGAGACAAACAAAACAGACTACACAGACAAACACGGTGAGCTGATATTTAACTATTATTATTATTGTTACCTCCCGTTCTCCACTCACCGAACACCCAACCCCGAGTGGGTGAAAACATGCTGCTTTTATGCAGCTGTACCGAGACTCGATTGCTAATCAATCATTCAATTGCAGTCTTGGTACAACTGGACGTGAATTAATAAAGTGCAATTCCCCCATGCTCACATATTATTCAATTTTACCTGCACGTGAAGTGCTGTGCAATCCTCGTGCCTAAATACAAATATACATTTTAAACACTTGTGTTACACAGCCCCATTTATATCCCGTGACCAATGACTATACACCAACATTAACACAAATAAATAGCCCAGGCGCGGGGCACTTTGTCACAGGGCGCTATTTAAATTACAATTGGGTAATACATAGCAGTCAACCTGTTTTAGAGTCAGTCAACATGCCTTTATCAGTGTTTCATATTTTATTCAGGTTATTATTATAATGCCAGTAAAACGCTAAACTTAATTTATGGAGTACTGTACACTGCTGGACCGTTACTAAACTGTTTCATTTTTTTTTATTGTTATTATAAATGAGAACAATACGCTAAACAGGTCTTTTCAAAACACCTTTATTTGTAGACTGAACTACTGTGTTAGTGGAAGACTGTAAATATGATTCTCACAACTGTGCTGGACATTTGGTTTTCTGAACTATTGTAATATAATTCTTAGGTTTTCCTGCTTAATTCAATGCCAGCAATGAGCCAAGTGACGTCTATAAACATTATGACAGGTATGAAGTGTCTTCAGGTGATTTACTAACTATTACAGCAACAAGAGTCTGATTGAAAAAAAAAAAAGAATTGTGGTAGTATTTATTAAATATACTTATTTTAACTACCAACATTATATTTATGTTCAAATGCCTTATTTAATTATTAATATGATGATAAAAAGTGGGAACAAACGGAATTGGCCATTTTTGAAAAACTGAATGTGGTATTCCCAAGAATGGAACAATTAGTAGCCCCAGAGAGGATTACAATTGAAGACAATGCAGATGCCAGTGTTTTATGCAGTAGTATAAAGCAACAGAATGAAATCTATATCTATGATAATAACCGACTGGGCTGCATAGGATCAGAGGATGATTCAAAATGAGAGGCAGAGCCACAACAAATGTCTTGTTTAAATGTAAAGTAAATTGTAAAATTGTTGAGATACTTGTGTTGGAATATTGTTTCAAAATCGTATAATGCAACAAAAATATATTAAAAGGGTCAATACATGGCGGAGGTTTCTCACTGATAATTTACCCTATCTTTCTCATTGATAATTTACCTTATCTTTCTCACTGATAATTTACTCTTTCTCAGTCAAAACAGCAAGTTTCTCAGTATCTAAAAAGCTTAGAGGTAACGCTGCACACAATCATCTATACTCATAATAGAAATCAGATGAAACACGCAATATGAAAAGCCTGGGAATGTTGCACTGCTTCCCTTGGCACTGTTAATTCTAAACAACTAGTGGCTTCTTCTATGGTTTTCTACTGGGATTCATTCTGAATATGGGGTTATTACCTACAATTACCTGCTGTAGAATTAATTGTAGCCCTCCGACCCAATGCTTCTTGCTTAACTGTACAGCCCCCCCCCCCCCTTTTAGCCAGGCTCATTGTTCATTCCCCTTTCATGACCTGTAATAAAATCAAAAAACGCAAAAGTTAAACTGAAAGAAAATATCTTCCCTTTCTCCCACTAACCCTCCTGTTACTGTGTGTTTGAGCAGGAAAACAAGCATTGCTCAATAGTATCTAATGGCAAACAGGTCATAGAGGCACACAGAGCTGAATACTAAGGGAGATAACATACATATGTACAATCATAATTGGGTCGGGGGAGTTGCAGGGCTGTGGAGAGGACTGACAGAGGATCAATATGAGCTTGTACTGATTCACCAAGCTGGTTTCATCTTCCTGCTGTCCCATGGAGTGAGTGGGGTGTGTGCATTAGAGGGATCTCTAATAATTTATTCTTCCTTTGATATCAATCATTATATTTCAAAAGAAGAGTTCTCGAGTCAGAGGAAGGTTCAGTTAACATCTGGACTCTTGATACCACTGCTTTTTTTTTAAAGTCTCCCTTTTCTCATTGCAATCACATTGTGTGGAGTTGTTTCTGAAAAAAAAAAAAGTTTATTCCACTAAAAGCTTTATTCTAATCAAAAAATAAAACAAACACAGATTCGTTATTGTGATTCAGCTTCATGCACGTCCCTTTATTTTCTGTGGTTGCTCCCTAAAACTAATTTGTTCTAAGCTTGCTAAATCCACAGCATTCATAGCTGTTCAATGACTGCCTTAAAGGAAACGGCAGTGTGTCTATATACAGCTAGCACACTGAAAGCTAAAATGCCCCCTTTTTTGATAATAATCAGGGAGTGTAAGGTGGATGTAATCACAGGAGCACTTAGTGTACTAACAGTGTTAACTTATGTTTGGTCTTATTAACTTGTTAAGATTTTATTTCTGCTCCGCTTTTTATTGTGATGAAAATATTTTACTCAAAATGCAACTATATCAACTTCAACTACCCTATTGCATCCTGGTGCTGGAGCTAGAGCATTGAGATGAGTTTGAACTACTATGCAGGACGTGAGAAACTAAACTGCTATATTTGAAATATTGAAATATTTAAAATTGTGTCCCGCGTCAAAGTATATAAACACAAAGAGCCAAAGGATTTTCAATATAACAAAGGGGAAGCAGTGATCAGTTGATAGTCCTAGTAACAGATATAATACATGATTTCATATCATTGGTTAGCATTAGTTAACCTGCTAACTGATAGGGGTTCCTGTTCTCTTCACTGTAATAATCAATACTTTCTTAGAGTCTGTGAGTACTTCAGGTTTACAGAAATGTAAGTTTGGCATTGCCAGACTAAAGGATCGTGAATGCATGGCTGTTAAAATGTTAAAATGTAACAGGTAGGCAATAAGAACAGAAACTGAAGGCTGTTCCCAGAAATGGAGCCCCTCACCCCCCACAGAAAGCCATCTGTGATCCATCCTTTTTTTCGGGAGGTTCAAGTCATGTTGGGAGGAAGCAGCTGTTCCACAGAGGATATACCTGTAGGCAGAAAGCACAGATACACACTGTACACATGGCAATGCTCCATCGCAACAAGAGGGAATCAGCTTTAATCTTTAATTAAGAGAGACTGCTGCTTTACATATATATATATATATATATATATATATATATATATATATATATATATACACACACACACACACACACACACACACACACACACACACACACACACACACACACACACACACACACACACACTGCAAAAGTCTTAGACATGTTTACTCAAATCCTCCACTAGCGCATTCTATTATTATAACAACCTTGACTTGCATAAAGAAGTAAAAACATTTAGTGAAATAGCTTGCATCACTTAATTTTCAAGATGTGGTGTGCTGAAGCACTCCAACCCCAGACAATGTGCCCTCTCTAGTTCTAGTGATCGCAAAGACCACTGCAGCAACCAGCCATGATAGTCAACTCTATGCGACCGGTATTCAAATCTGCTAGCTCCAAGTAGTATGACCATGTGTCTCTGTCATTATGGGATATACCACTGGAGACTTTTTGTTGGCTATAGTTTTTATTTTGTTGGGGTTGTGGTCTGGTTAATCGCACCCACAGTCACAGTAAGATCAGAACAGGTCTGGTGACTGTGCAGTCTCTATCTCCCAGTCAGCTCATTACTGCACACTGTCTTGTTGCTTTAGCTTATCCTGTAACTGTGTCTACCCAATTCTGCTGGCTCAGTAACATCCCTGCTTCCCCACCGTGTCCCTGTAATTAGGAACCCTGAGGAATCCCGGGGGTGGTGATTTATTTGCTGGTAATCCCCTTTTTATGCCCCCTCCTGGTTAATTTTGGTGTGTCACGCTGTCCTGGGATTCAGCAACACTTTAGCAGGGATTTACAAGGTCTTTATCGGATTGTGACTAGAGAGTGAAGAGAGAGACAGGAGTGTTATTGTATAGAGTCTGTCATCCTTTATGTCGCAGAGTGATCTATGAGACAGGAGAATGGGGTTAGTGAGAGAGAGAGAGAGAAAGAGAGATGTAACAGAATGAAGGTTATAACAAACCTCATGGGTAATCTCAACCAATCATGCTCCAGAACTAGAACAGTCATTATCCTAACAGGACTTTAGAATCTTGAAACTCACTTTAAATGGCAACATTTCAGACACTGACTGTCACCATGGTCAGTTATCTAGCAGGCAATGACCACTGCGTCTGACATGAATGCGTAAATAAGGCTGGCAGACAGATCTACAAGAAACAGGATATTCTTCCCCTGTTCAGTCACAGAGAGGTAGATGGATAAAATTACTGACAGTTCAAGATCAAGCTTCTCTAAATATTGAAGTCAATATTCACTCACAGGCTGCGCCATTACTGGGGCAGATAAGGTCCTCCCCTAATCCCCTAATCAGACAGCTCCTTCCTTCCCTGCTCAGAAAAAACAGACCAACAGATTGACAGACATACAGTTAGCTTCATCCTCCCCTGATCAGAGACAGACAGAGTGCTTTCCTCCCCTGATAAGACAGCAAGACAGGCAGACAGCTTCTTCTTCTGTGGCTCAGAGAGAGAAAGACAGATAGACAGACAGAGACAGACAGACAGCTTCTTCCTCCCCTGATCAGAGACAGACAGAGTGCTTTTCTCCCCTGTTAAGACAGTAAGACGGGCAGACAACTCCTTCTTCAGCAGCTCAGAGAGAGAATGATATAGACAGACAGAGACAGACAGTGCCTTCCTCCCCTGATCAGACAGACAGACAGCGCCTTCCTTCCCTGATCAGACAGACAGACAGCGCCTTCCTCCCCTGATTAGAGAGCAAGAAAGACAGAACTCCACCCTTCCCTGCTCAGAAAAAGACAGACAGACAAACAGCTACTGTAGCTCTCTCTATATAATGAATTATTCACTCACATACTTTGGCAATACTGGGACAAAAAGGCTCTTTCCTCCCCTGTTTAGAGGGAGACAGATTCAGGTCAGAGTTTCATAGGGCAATGTAAGCAGAATTATGAGCCTATTTCCAAACAGGCATGAGCAGACCTGGCCCTCTCATATTGTGCTGTAAAACATTGTGCTCAAAAATATTAAAAGTGGGCAACTAGGACAGATTTATATACCCTGAGGTAAGAAAAAATAGATTTTAGTGACCTGACCTTATTTGTATGGGTAATCCTGGGATAACCATGTGTAGATGGTTGAAGCACTCCGAGATGTAAAAGGCTCTAATGAAATCTAACTGTAGTTTATCCCTGTAGGTTTGTCAAATACATTCTGAACAGACAACTAGACGTAGAATTTTAGGGGTCAGTGTTGGCTCCAACCCTTGGGATTACAGTATGTGTTAATATTTTTTAAATCGCTCTTTGATAGAAGATTAACTGATATCTGAAACATCTGCTTGACTAGATTTCTTAATAGTTTTACTCAGCTCATCTCTACCTCTGGGACTTCCTGTCTGTTAAACACCCTCCTGCTGTGCTATGCTGGTTACTTCAACACCACTCTTACTAATGCATAGTCTTGCTGCCTGAAGTATGAAGGGTTAGTTTAAGGCATGGTTGAGTTTAGTCCTGAAACCAAGTTAATCCACCTTTTTAAGCAGTGCTGTGATGTTTATTTTTCCTGGCAGTTTTATATCCCATTTCTGCAGTCTTATTTATGGAGCTGCATCAAAGATCGTAGTGTCTGGGTGACATCCGAACGACAGATTGTCATTTTCGACGAAACGAATGTAAACACACTACAACCTGTTCGTGGGGGTCACGTAGCAAACACACTTTTTATTCGACGTTTTTTAAGCTGCAAAATGATCCCAAAGGTCTAAACATTTAGTAACCGATACCTGGCTAATGATAATATATATATATATATATATATATATATATATATATATATATATATATAATATATAATATATATATATATATATATATAGTTATCCAGGTAGCACCATACATCTCTATCCAAAACATGAAAAGTAACATGTAAAGAAACATTTATTTAATAAAACCTCCAGCTTAATTAAAACAGGTCTTTTACATTCTTAAGTGATCATTTGAACCTTAGCGTAAGTAAGCGTTTGATAATATGTCTCTCAATTAACATTTCAATAAAAAAAATGTTTAAATATATAACAAGCAATAAATGTGACCAATCTCCTTCTCCTGGTTTCAGCAGCAGAGTATTTCCTTGGGGTTGGGTTGATAAAGCTCTAAGACAAAGGCAGAGGGAACCCTGGAGAACTCCCTGCTCATGGCTCCACTGGTCCTGCTGTGGGGCTTGGGCTAATACAGCTTTCTGCTGTTTCAAGACACACTGAAAGGGATCACTGACCATGTTCTCTACCAGGATAGCTTCCAAGCTGGGGCTTGGCTAGTTTTGAAAGTAATCAAAGCTTTGTTTAAGGTTGCATCTATTATTATCAAGGAACATACCACAGCAATGCCACTAGCACTATTACATTACAATGTGTTAGTTATTTATTTACCTTTGTTTGTCAGTAACTGGTTTTATAACAGTTGTCAGTAGTTAGTGTCAAATAAACAGTGCTTTATTTGCTGTTCCGTTATTGAGTAATAACAGAACAGCTGACCTCCATCGAAAACAATGGGAGAGTGTGTCCACTTGTTGGTAGTAGATAAACAAATTGACGCAGTGGTGCATTCTGCCTTGATTGGTGAGAAGGTGACCTGGGAGATTTCTTCTGCGTTTCCGTGCTGTGTACTGTCCCTTGCCAGTGAGTTATTGTGTTGTAAACTGACACAGATTAAAGTGGAAACAGAGAGGGAGTCTCAATGCCATTATTCAGATGGTAAGAAGTTCTGATATCCTGGTTCAGCATCACAAAGAGTCCCTGGGTCGTGCCAGCTGGTTTGAGTTTAATAAAGAGGGGAAAGCTCTGTGTTTTTTATGTATAAACATGTTGGGACCTCTATCTATGTCCCGTGAGAACCGATCGATCGCTCCTGTCTGACAGCTAATTTCAACTGTTTTGTTTGTTTCTCAGAGGGACGTTGTCTTCCATTCTCTGTGCTGTAAATTAATCACTGCCCCATCTTGACTAACTGCCGGGGATCAATAACACAGCAAGCAACACACAGGCACAAACACACACCAGCGTAGAGGTTTAATGAGCTGGACAGTGAAACTCACAGCATTCGAGAATGAGAGAAAAAGATAGAAATAAAGAGGTTGGACAGAGAAAGAGTCAGACGTTAACATTTAGGGGTCGATGTACTAAGATGGGCCAGTCGCAGCGCAAACATACCGCAATTTGCATTTTCGTTGTGACACTTAGCAAAGTATACATTTTGTCATATGTACTAAGAGAAAATATGAAAATGAAAAAAGCTGCAATATACTAATTAAAATATTTGTTGCGTTTTTAGCGAAAGTTGTACGACATTGTTCAAATAAATAGCGGGAGTTGAGTTGTGGTTTGCAGCAGCACAGGCTGCCCGAAGGATAACATCTATACATGCAAGGGTTTAGGGATCAAAATAATCAAAATAGCATTGTTTTTGTTAAATGTAAACATCTGTACAATTCTGTTCCATCTTCATTTGACCTATTTTAATACTGTAAATGTATATATATATATATATATATATATATATATATATATATATATATATATATATATATATATATATACAGCTCTGGAAAATTAAGAGACCACTGCAAAATGATCAGTTTCTCTGGTTTTACTATTTATAGGTATGTGTTTGGGTAAAATGAACATTTTTGTTTTATTCTATAAACTACTGACAACATTTCTCCCAAATTCCAAATAAAAATATTGTCATTTAGAGCATTTATTTGCAGAAAATGACAACTGGTCAAAATAATAAAAAAGATGCAGTGTTGTCAGACCTCGAATAATGCAAAGAAAATAAGTTCATATTCATTTTTAAACAACACAATACTAATGTTTTAACTTAGGAAGAGTTCAGAAATCAATATTTGGTGGAATAACCCTGATTTTCAAGCACAGCTTTCATGCATCTTGGCATGCTCTTCACCTGTCTTTCACATTGATGTTGGGTGACTTTATGCCACTCCTGGCGCAAAAATTCAAGCAGCTCGGCTTTGTTTGATGGCTTGTGACCATCCATCTTCCTCTTGATCACATTCCAGAGGTTTTCAATGGGGTTCAGGTCTGGAGATTGACCAGTGACTGACCATGACAGGGTCTTGATCTGGTGGTCCTCCATCCACACCTTGATTAACCTGGCTGTGTGGCATGGAGCATTGCCCTGCTGGAAAAACCAATCCTCAGAGTTGGGGAACATTGTCAGAGCAGAAGGAAGCAAGTTTTCTTCCAGGACAGCCTTGTACTTGGCTATTCCTATACAGATGTTCAAAATGAGCTGGAGGGGTTAGCGACCCCTGTGTGCAGTACACTTTGGGAAAACCAGAAATGTCATAGAAATTTGTTTTCAAGGCTTCTAAGTACTCACTGCTTTTAGGGAAAAAATAGGTATGCAATTGTAAGTGTCGCAATTGCCATTGTAATAGTTGAAAACCTGCATTTGCAGATTTATGCAGGAATGCCCATAATTACATATTCATCTACACTTCAACTGCAAACAGAAACTACTGTACATTTCATCTAAGACTTCCGACCGGTTTGCAACTATTGCGACAGCCGCAACACTAGTACACCTACCCTACAATGATCTGAATGCTGAAACTCAGTATTAGTCCTGCAAACCTAGACTAGCATGTCACATGCTGACAAGCGACTCAGTGCTGAAGTTGCTGTGCCCAGGAGCAGCTGGGTCCCAGCCCTGCCAGAGGGGAGTGATTGACTCTCCATGTTTCCTTTGTGTGTTCCTCACTGATGTTTTTGTTTCATTCCAGGGGTTTTTATCTTTCGTGAAGAAAGTCTGTATTCTGCTGCCTGTGTTATCGACTGAAATGTCAGGCCCCATCGGGCAGCATGTGTCTGACAGCTTCCTATTACAACAACACCTCTGTTGCTATAGACCTGAGGGACTGGGACAGAGACAGCTTGGTCTGATGGTTAGAGCTGAGTGACTGGGAGGGAGGCAGTGTGGTCTAGTGGTTAGAGCTGAGGAACTGGGAGGGAGGCAGTGTGGTCTAGTGGTTAGATTTAAGTGATTTGGAGGGAGGCAGTGTGGTCTGATAGTTAGAGTTAAGGGATTTAGAGGGAGGCAGTGTGGTCTGGTGGTTAGAGCTGAGAGACTGTGAGAGGCAGTGTAATATGTGATCTAACTCATATCCATAAGGTATGTTTTTTGTTTACCATTGTGTTATTACCTCATGCTTGTTGTCCAGTTTGTTGTGCACTTCATCTCTTCTGGGCCCTCAGTTGTGTCAGGCAGGAATTTGGGTAGACAGACAGCTAATTAACTGAAGATTGACAGCTCCTGATGCTCTCTTTGGAGACCAGCTCACACAGGTTAGACAGCATGTTCTCTCTTAATGTCAAAGCATATTGTCGTACACATCCAACAACAGAACTATGTACTGAGTAACTGTTCTTGTGGCTTTTTCTATCTTGTACTAAACTGTACTGAATTAGCTGGCTTAGATCCTCCATCCATTTGTCGGCTCTCAGATCCCCATTACTGACTTCTCTATTCTATGCTGTATTGAATGTGTTGGCTCTCAGAACACCAGTACAATAGTCCCTTGCTATTACAGACAGCGTTATGCTGTACATTTGCCTATGCCGGACACAGTGTATGTCCCCCAGTAATATCCAATTGTGCGTGACACTAAGTCACTGTGAATTGCATGATCAAAGAGACACACTGAAAAAAAAAATCTATTTTGTGTTAATTTTGGTATTCAGTAAGTTATGGTAAAAAAAAAAAAAAAGAAAATGCACTAAAATAATTTAGTTTCAATTTAAAATAATATTACATTATTTTCACATTGTACAGTAATGTGTTATTTTGTATTATTGGTAGGCTAATAAAAAGAAAGTGTGCAGGGTATTCATTGGATTTTATTACTGTAATGTTCTGTAGAGATTTACATTTTCACATAACCTAATGTGTACAAAGAACACATTATTGTTATTTCAGTGCAATGATTTCTACATTTCAAATACATTAAGCACTATAAACGTTTGTGTCTGTCTCCTGAGATGTCCAGTTAGTGAGGGACTATTGCATTAAGTTCTCTATTCTATACTGTATAAGTCCATAGTACTGAGTTTTCTATATTTTATTGCACTGAATGTGCAGGCTTGCAGATTCCTAGTGCTGAGTTATCCCACATCTCCTGTTGTTTTACATTATACTGTATAGTACATATTTGCTGTGATGTTTGGCATTAGCATTGGAAGACAATCGTAACCTGACCAATAAGTTGCCACCAGTTCCATCAAAGCATTACACACGAAAGACAATATTCCTCCATCCAGAAAAGGTGTTAAAACCAAGCCTCGCCCAGGACAACTGGAAGCTGCTAGAGACTGGAAGATGCTGGCAGATGTTGGTCAACTGCTTATTTTTTTCCACCTGAGATTGCCACCACTAACCTTCGACCAGACATTGTCTTGTGGTCTGGATCAGCACGCCTTGTTCATATGGTACAATTAACAATGCCATGGGAGGATGCTGTGGATAAGGCATATGAGAGGAAGAAACTTTGATATGCTCAACTAGCCGCTGATGCGGAACAGAGAGGATGGAGAGTCCGTTTTACCCAGTGGAGGTGGGTTGTCGAGGATTTGTGGCACACTCTACAACCCGCTTTCTCAGAGATGTCGGGTTCAGTGGCCAAGGGTTGCATCGCACAGTGAAGAACTTATCTGAACCAGCAGAAAGGAGCTGCAACTGTCTGTGGTTGAGATGGAAATATTCTGTCTGAGGATCTCAAGCACAAAGAAAGCAACACTGATGTACGGGTAAATAAGCTGGGCTGAGTTCAGTGTGGGATGGTGGGGGGTGATGATGGGATGCCAGAATCGCTGTCGAGCCCTCTTGAGGTGTTGTGGGCTCGACAGTGATTCTGGCATCCCATCATAAAAGGTGCCCATTTGAAGATCCCAGAGAGCCAAGTTCAAATCAGCATGAAGTTTTAACATCTACTCGCATGTAATGGAAATCAGATCCCCAGTATAGTTCTGAGTTGTCTGTACATACTACTATACTGTATTGAGTTTACTATTGCATCTCCAATAGTGAGTTATTTGTACTATACTGCACTGAGTTTGCAGGCTCTCACATCTTGTTCACTGATTTCTCTATGCTGTATTGAGTTTGCTGGCTCTCACATTTCCCTGTCACAGATGGCTGGGTGGGTGACGTCACCGGACCTGGAAATACACACAGGCTGAGTACTGTGGGGTGAGATGCAAATGCGCTTGTTCTTTATTAAATAAATTACACAAACTAACCATAAACAAAACGGCACAGTGGTCAAAATAAACAAACACAATAATCCAACAAATATCATGCTGGTCTAAATCCAGCATGAGTAGCAGTTGTTGTAAGGTTCTTCTCCTCTCTCTTCCTTGCAGCACTGAGCTGCTTCTATTTTTACACATGTGGCTCTGAATAGGTTGGCTGTAGGGGTGACGATAGGCCAGGAATTGAAACCAAAACACACAGCACTGCGAGCTGATATGGTGAGTGAAAGGAAGGGAAATCCAGAGCAGATTGGTAGTGAATGTGCTGTGGTGCTTTTATTAAATAAATAACTGGTGAACAAAATAAAATGTTTGAACAAACAAAAAACTCTTTAGACAAAACAAAACGGCACTTTGGCCAAAACAGACAAGTATCGTGCTGGCCCTCCAATTGTTATTTTTTCCTTTCTCTCTCCCATTCTTTCTCCTTGAACAGCCAAACCCAAGTGAGTGAAACATTCAGTCTTTTATACAGCTGAACCGAGACTCGATTCAATTGGAATCTTGGTACATCTGTACGTGAACTACTTTGTGCACTTCCCGTGCTTCCATACAAATTTTTAATCTGCATGTGAAGTGATTGTGCCATCCTCGTGTCTAAATACAATTATACATTTTATAATACTTGTGCTACATAACCCCACATTATATCCTGTGCACCAATACATATATACCAACATTAATACAGCACACACAACATGTAAACATAAGATACACACTGGGGGGGGGGGGGGGGGGCACACTGCCACATTGGCCTTCCTCGAATTGGCAAACAATGAATCATCAATTTGAAGATGGACACATTCTGCTCGTGTTATTCTTGGCAGGAAAGATAATTGTCTGCTTCCCCGCCAACCCAAAACCACACTAATAATAATAATACAAAATTCATTTAAATAATAACAATACAATAATACAAATAAACATAGGGGCAGTTTCTTTATACTGTATTACATTTGATAATTCTCTGATGCTTACACTGATCTGTCTACACTGTAATTGAGTGTCCATGCTTTGGCAGAGTCTGACTCGTCCAACCTTCATAGGTTCTTCAGATGATTGGCACAATAGGGTGAAAGTCGTGGAAATCGATTTGCTTGTACAGAAACTTGCTGTAGAAAAGGGCCTCAATGAATTGCTTGTGTCAGGAGAACTGGAGTCTGAATTGTAAAACTTTGCACTTCTCCATTGAAATGAAGCCTGTAATTGGTATTTATTTAATGACTCTCTGCGATTGTTAATGATCTGTAAATTAAAAGAGTGGTGCACAAGCGCTCTGTGAAATTAAAAGGATTGGTATATGACCACAATGCAGTTTTAAATACTGAATTATTTAAGAGAACCTGTCAGTGCTTGTGCAGGAAGAGCATGCTCTGACTTGATTACTGCATTAAGCTTTCAACCACAGCGCTAAGTGATGTGTCCACCATGCTGCATTTTTATTAAATCTCCTAGCTCTCAGATCACCAGTACTGATTTATCTACACTACGTTGATATTTAATTATTTCAGTATTAGAGTTCTCTGTACTATCCTCTATTGATTTAGCTGGCTCTCAGATCCCCAGCACAGTATACTGTATTCATTTTGCTGGCTCTCAGATCCCCAGTATTGTACTAAATTGACTATGCTGTATTGAATTTGTTGGCTCGGAGTTCCTTTACAGGTTCTCAGTACTGAATTCTGTGTGGTTGTTTTTATATGTTATTGTGGGAACATAATTATGTACACTTAGTTGAGTCTGGTTTACACTGTCATTCTTTATTTTCTTTCATGAGCTCTCTCGCTCACAGGAAAGAAAACCATTAGGCTGCACTGCCATTGCAGATGTGTGAATGTCACCGAAGGCTGGATCCATTAATTGAGATACCGGTGATTTTTAAGAACCAGAATAGAGTGTTAGGGATACACATTATTTGCAAATACCTATACTTCAGATGTATGTTTAACATATACAAGTGCTATAATTGGAGAATATCATTATTAATCCTTGTTGTTATACTGCATTTCCATACAATAACTTGGTTATCCTACACATCATAGTTGTGTGTAAAGTATGTGTAGTGAAATGTTAGTTACAGAGCAGATACATTTAGTTACTGTGCACATATTTTGAAATGTATTCAAAACAAGCATTTTTTAATATACTGTATGGATGTATCTATTTCGAAAGCATACTCTCTTGAATAGATCACTGTGTAACAAAAAAAACGTTTTTTTTTGTTCCTGGGTAGTAAGTGTTATTTCCTAATTGCTTATGCCTCAAAAGTATAGAACATGGCTATTATTCCCCACAAACTTTGCTTTTGTGACCAGGACAGTGATATTTCAAAATATCACTATTTCCAATGGGAAAATGGACAAATGTGTGTCTTTTCGTTCACATAAAGTCAGAAAAAAACAACATATGAATCCAAATTAACATGTATTTATACTAAAGTAATACAAGATGACTACAAAAGATTTAGAAGTGAGTAGTTTTTTGAGATTTACAATTATACTGTAAATCTTTGTATTACTTTAGTATAAATACATGTTAATTTGGATTCATATGTTGTTTTTTTCTGACTTTATGTGAACGAAAAGACACACATTTGCCCATTTTCCCATTGGGTCCTGGTCACAAAAGCAAAGTTTGTGGGGAATAATAGCCATTTTCTATACTTTTGAGGCATAAGCAATTAGGAAATAACACTTACTACCCAGGAACAAAAATTGTGTTACATAGTGTTAATTCTCGTGATCATTAAAAAGCTCCAACAAATCCCTAATCCCCCCTATATACATATTCTATACCTATGTATAATTAGTCTTATATGGGTATATTTTATGAACACTTTGTAGTTTGTGATTTTGAGCCATGTAGTGTTTTTCATCCAGTGAACTAGTAATCACCCATCACTCCCATGAATGATATAAAAAAAGGTGTATTGCTAAAACCTTGAGAGGAGTCCTTGTGTAAGAGAAAAATTCCCATGGCACTGGTGACCAGGTCTACTCCTATGAAGGCTTGTTTTGTGTCTTGATTCAAACATTTTATAAATGAGACACAGTTTACTTTATGCAGGCAGATCAGAGTGTAGCACTGAAGGCACAATTACAATTATTTTTACATATAGTAGTACGACCACAATAGAGCAAATGGAAATAAAACAGAAGAGTGAACAATTCACTGTACACACTGTGCATTATCAGGCAGCTTCTAAAAATGAAATTTCTGAATACAGTTGCTGTACACTAAAGCACATGTCCTATTAATGCCTTTCAAAGTATATTCCAATAATACAGTTCGAATAAACTACCATTCTCGACACTACATACCTGTATTAAACAGCAAAAGTATTTATAACAAAGAAAATGGTTTTGTAAATGCCAGGAAATATATAGAACACACAGGCACCGTTACGGGGACAGACGCAAATGCACTTGTTTTTCTTTTAGTAAAATAAAAGGTTTTAAACAAAACTCAAAACCAGCACGCCTAGCAATTGTTTATTTGAATAATTATGTTACCTCCTCTTACTCCCGTTCTCTACCCTTGAACAATCAACTCCATGTAGCCAAAGCGGCAGGTATTTATAGTGATGACTGAGGGATTAACTAGCTATTAATTATCTTATTGTCCCTCTGTCACATTTTGCACCGGTTTATTAATTTTGCAGGACTGTCAGCCAGTTTAAACAATCAGTAGCTGACAGTCACGCATTCTCACAAGGGATTTTAAAATAATAACAAATAATAGCGGACGGCACCTCACTCGTCCTGCCAAACATAATAAATCAAAACACCGGCTTTTCGCTGTCATATAAAATACGTAAATCATAATAATAATAATAACAATAATAATAATAATAATAATAATAATAATAATAATAATAATAATAATAACAAACAAATACAAAATAATACAGAACATGCGCAGGGGCAGGGTACCCCGTCACAAAAACATTTAGTGTTTCCTTTCTGGTATGTTTAACTCAATGCAACTCAAGTAATCCCTAGATTAAACTTTCATTGACCTTCTTTTAGCATAACAATAAAATATAAAGTTTTCAAACTGCAACATTTCAGACTGGAAAACTCATGCGATAGAGAACAATTAAACATATTTTTATTGCATCTTTTGCCTTCGGCCTCACTCTTTGAGGTAGCCCTGCTCATAGTTTAGTTTGCTGATGGTGGAGAGGTTGACTGTAGGGAAGCCATGGGCAGGGGCTAGGATAGCTGCCCTCCCCCTAAGACGAGGCCAAGAAACAGATGGAGGCTGGAGAGGAGGCAAACTGATGTACAGCGGGATGAATGGATTGTAAATATCTCTGTGATGTATTTGTAAGGGTCTTTAAATAGTCCCTTTTATGAGAAATAGTGTACAGACCCTGATAAGAAGTAGTACTATAATAATAATAATAATAATAATAATAATAATAATAATTAATAATAATAATAATAATAATAAAAACTATGTGAAAACAGTGGGAAAGAAAACAGTGTGTACAGTATGGATACGACACGGTAGGGAAGGACAACAATATAAAGTTAAACTCTTTATTTAAAAAACAGATCTGCACAAAATATACTTAAAAAAAAAATCCAAACACGTCATGTCCTTGTATCGGTCCCCAATCCCAAAAACAAAAACAAAAAATCTATATGCAACCCAACTACATAAAAAATGCTTGTGGAAACACGCTTTTATAGCTTGGAAGTTTTACTTTACCAGTCTAGTTATGATGGAGCTGTATGGGAACAGTGAAAAAAAAAAAAAATTCTGCAATCTGAAAATCTGTGGTGAATCCTGCCTTGACAGCGTACTGTATACGAGTTCCTGGTAAGTGACGCTTTTGTGAACTTCGCCGAGTCTTCTGGTAATTGTAGTTTGGCATGGTAATGTCTTAGCGGTGCTATGGGCAGTCGCTGTAATAGTTTACCGTGCAATGTCCTACGCGGTGATGTCGTAGAGCTGTTATGGGCAGTCGCTGTAACGTTTGTGCTTCAGTGTCCTTCGCGGTGATGTCGTGTGGTTTTGGACTCGCTGTTATGTCAAAACCATTTTAACAATTTTAAGGCAGACATACAGTGGCTGAGGCATACTTTACACTATGCAGCCTGATCAGAGTGCAGCCCAAAAGGACCCCTACAAGGTTTATGAGGTTTCCAGAAGGAAGCAGGGCCCCTCCCAGTTTGCCTTTAGTAATTCCTACCTCCAAACAACCTTACATTTATTTCTGAACATAATAAAATAATTGCATTATCAAAATAAGACAAATAAGCGATTATTTGACACCTTACACTTGGGTTTTGCAATTGTGTAGTTCTGTGCTCAAGCGCGTTGCTTTCTAATTGATTAATTCTAAGCATTATGACAATTACAAATTACAAATAGTCCTGAAATATCTCAGCTTGTATAATATCATTATTTGGTGACTTTCTGGCATTTTGCAATTTGAGTCCACAGAGTAGCAGGGTAGGAATAGTAATGATACATTTCCTCAAGCTGAAGATCTCTTTGTTTATTCTAGCACCAATTCTAACACCAATTACAGAACATGTTAGGAGATGTAATGCAAATGTGTCTAATAACCATGGCCCAGAATGGCTTATCTTGTAAAGGCACAACAACTTCTAAATCACATGATCAAACGGTGCATAACACTGGGAAAGGGGTTCATTCCATTAATTAATAAAATAAAACACGTCTAGCCTTGGAACAGCACCCTTCACTAAATCATATTGGATAACTACCTAATAAACAGCAAGCCCACCATTTCCAACATGTTCTGAATGTCTTTCTCCCCCCATCACTAAACCGATTTTCTTTGCAATGCCATCACCCGGTCCGTCCGCTGGAAAGCTGCAAGATTAGTGATTGCTGTTATTACATGAATTCTTTACATTTTATTAGAAGCGGAGGAGGCAAGAGGGAATACAAAAACAGATTCTTTAATTAGCACGTCGCCGCAGCAGAAGAAGCGGCCGAGATCATTTCTGCTCTGCTTTGCACAGCTGCCCTGCAGCCCCTCTCACACTCTCACAGACAGCTCTGTCATTCCCTACCCAAGCTATTTGCATATGACTCATTACACACCTACCCACACACTCACACATTATTGATATACATCTGGAACAAGTGGTTACATATGAACTGCTAGAAAATACTTTTACAGCACACCAGGCTATGCCACATTGGAAAAATAGTTAATCCTTTGGAAGCAGGTTCTAGCCACTGGAGCAACACATTACTGGGGCAGAATACCCACAAAGACAAACACGTGGGTCCCTGAATGGCTCGCCATTACCACCACTTCCTGCTATTAACATCATTAAAAACAATTGATACATTTGTCTCCCATGTCACTTTACATTTAATATACCTCCAAATGCTCCCAAAGGCACTGACTTGACATTGTAGGCAAATTGCAAATGAGATGCAATGCAATAAAGTATGTGTTGATACATTGAGTGTGAATGCACACACACACACACTCAAACATCTGTGATACTTCCCAGTGTTTTCACATGATGTGAATTTGTCTATTAATTGTGCTGTGTTAAATGAACTGTTAATTTCCCTGAGGAAGGCGGTGCTGCTAAACTAACCGAACAGCAGGTGCCCTACTCACACAGGAATTAAGTGCTGACCTGGATTTCAATTGCTTGAGGAGATATCTGTAGCAGTACATCTCCTCAAGCTTGGCATCCCTTCAGTAGTTTCCAGCGCAATCTAAAATTAATTTTAAAGTTACACTTTTAACATGCAAGGTCATCGAGATTCTTCTGTCTCTTCAGCCTTCGAATCTGGGTTTGTTCTGTAAGCCTGGGACCTGGAGGTGTATGTAAGGTGATAGGGCTTCTAGCTGCTATGCTCCTAGACTCGGGAATACTCTGCTGTAGCCTATTAGCGATTGTGACTTTGACAAGTTTAAAAAGAAAATGACGTGTATTTTTATTCCTCGAGATATTTCTCAATTTCAAAGATATTGTTTAAAATGTGTCATTTGTACATTGTTGAAAAGCAGAGTTTGGTAAATGTCCTCGTTTAAGGTTTAATTATGTGTAAAAAAAATAATGATTTTGACCTGGCAACAGGTTAACACAAGAGTGGGCTTTTATAAGCTATGAGAGCTGCTTCTAAAACACTTATTCTCAAACAAAGGGGGGAGGTCTGTGGGTGTGTGGGGTGTGAGTAGCTCTTCAAATGGAGTAAGTTACAAAAACAAAATTAATAGAAACTGTTTTTATACAACATTATAGCACTGGTAAAAAACAAACAAACAAACAAAAAACTACTGCACAACATACTGGTCCAAATATAAATTGTATACATGTTTTAATTATGCCATGTATTTAGACCGATCTCACTTTACGTGTTGAACCTTATTCTGTTGTTCCCATCATCAATGTTTTCGAATTCATGCTGAAAAAACATTCTCAGATCAGACATTGCTGTTCTTCTCTACGAATGGGCCCCCACAAGATCAGCAAGAATCTGTGTATAGAGACCTCTTGGCATTTTATCACTGTGAGACACTACAAAAATCTCTCTGCAGTGGTATTGAAAAGCTTAAAGAGATAGCAAGATAAATCCTAGTACACAATGCAAAGACATTCTTTCAATACCCCCGCCCTCCCTTTTTCTGTAGCTGTAGGACCATTCCAACAACCAGTGTCTCACGACTCAAAGCTAGTTTTTTGTATGATAGAAAAACAAAAGAAGCCATCATGTGAGATGAGATCAGAGCCAGCACGCTTCACAAACAGTTTCACCTTCTGATGGGCACCAGCTTCTACCCTCGTTGGTTGCAAGAAATCTGGGTGTCGTTTTTAATTCACAGATTTTCTTTTGATGCTTATACTGTGCGTGCTCCACTGTGAGTCTGCTTTGTGTTATCTGATAAGGCCAATGCTCTTAAATGATAATTTAAACCATGTGATCTGAGAATGTGGCCTAGAGGTAACATGGACATGTTATATAAAAGGGGGCCCAAAATAGAGCCTTGAGGAACACCAAATGTAATTGACCTGACTTCAGAACTAAACCCACCCAGGGATATGAATTGTTGACGTCCTGTTAGATATGAGCTAAACCATTTAAGAGCAGTGCCAGAGAGACCAAATAAACACTTTAATCTGTCTAATAGGATCTCATGATTTACAGTATCAAATGCGTCACTAAGATCCAATAGAATCTAAATTGATATAGCACCTGAGTCTGCAGCTATTGAAAGATCATTGGTGACTTTAACAAGAGCAGTCTCAGTACTGTGAAGATGTCGAAAAACTGATTGAAGAGGTTCATAAAGCTTGTTAGCAGTAAAATAACAATTTAAGTGCTCACTGACAGCACGTTCAAGAAGTTTAGCGAGAAAGGGTAGATTAGAAAAGGGCCGCAAATTATTACAATTATCCAAGGCCAAATTGGGTTTTTGGCTTTAGCCATTATTCACAGCGGCCATGGAACTTGTATTCAGATTTATTTGTAAAACACTGAGATGCTTCAATATGAAAAGCAGAAAAATGAATGATATAGTATTGTATTGTAATGTATTGTATTGTATTGACAATATTCATTATATAAATATAATTCAGCACCTTTTCTGTGTAGCCTTTATTTTTTTTTTAAATATATAGATCTGTTATTCCAAAAAATATATCAAACAAACCCCGTTTTTCAACAAATCCTACATCTCTCTATAGAAACATGCTGGCATGTATATGGGTCTTAAAGAGGATGTAGTTAATTCACAGCTAGATTTGTTTGACTCGCAGAGATCCAAATATGCACTAATGATGACATTGTTGCTACAGTAAATGTACATTTTATTTGAACGAAGAGACAATTTGCAAGCCACCTGCTGGCAAAACAACTCTGACTTATGTAGCCAATGTATTATTAGCAGCTTTGAGTTCCTAGAAAAGGAGATACAGTAAATGCCTGTTTTTAAATTCTTCTAATTTTTTCATGCTTCTATAAACACTTCAGCCTATGGTTTGGTACTTTCAGCATTCATATGCGTGCCTGTGCAGTGTAAGACTGATGCTGATGCTGTCCCTGTGTCTCAGGGGTCTAGCAGATGGCCAACATAATAGAAAGGTGTGAGAGTGCATGTGTGCAGGGAGGGGGGTGTTTGGGGAGAGAAGCTTGTAATGAAATTCCTGTGGCAGACCTAATAAGGCTTGCTGTATGAGAGAGAGAGAGAGAGAGAGAGAGAGAGAGAGAGAGAGAGGGGTAGGGGGGAGGGGGAGGTTCCCCTTCCCCTTCCCTTCTCAGTACCTCATGCAGATGGAGACATGGAGTGATTGAGAGAGAACGAGGAGTTAATTAGCAGGTTGTTCCTGAGAAGGCTTTTGATTCCTTTCCTCTGTTAGAAGAATACCTCTTGTGCTTCCTGTCACCCACATCCACCTCTGCATTCAACATATTTTTAGTTCAAGGAAGAAAAGGAGATGTCAAGCTACTCTACTGCCATTTGTAAGAAGAAAATAAACTGTTGGTATTCTTCTAAAGTGACTGTACTGTTTAGGACAGTATTTAAATAAAGACAGACTTAAACTAATGCAATACAACTTGGTGAAACGTGTAGTGATAACCATGCATAAGAAGTGTTCGTTAAATTATACACACCTGACATGGATTAGGAACCTAGGGCATTAACATTCTAGTTTTACTTCTTCTGCAGTTAGTGCTTCCATACTCTGCAGTGTTGCTCTGTGTTGACATGTCTGGAGCCCCTAAGTCAGCACTGTTGATAAGGTCCCTTAGCGGAGTGCAGACAGGCATCAGGAAGGCTGCTGATGAATGGTACGACGGAGCAATGCTGACGAGTTTGGGATTGGTTGTGCAGGCCGCTGATAAATGAAGTGACTGGATCAGGGGGCACCGAGAATGTGTAATCAGGCCACCACTGCCTTTTGGTCTTGTAGTTCTCAAGTGCAGTGAGTTTACAGCGTACCTCTGCCTGGAAAGGGATAGAGATTGATATTGTGAGCTGTTTCTAGAAGGGATTTATTTTACAGTTATATCATGGCCAACTGCTTGTATGAAAAACTGTATAATATGGATTGTTAGAATACTGCATGCTGATATTTTATTTGTAGTACACACATACCAGTCATTTTCTGTAAGTTCGGACGGATCCAGCTGTCAGATACTCAGTTTGATTTTCCTCCTTTTAGTTGGTATCAGCCATTGTTCTGTGAAACTGTTTTTGTTACTCTTCATTAATTTTTAACTGGATATTTTTATATTTTCCGACAGTATTTACATTACTACAAGCAATGTCTTAACCATACGACTGTCGCCTTTCTTCACTGTCTCTCTTCTCCTTTACTACCGCGCACTCACTCTCTTTACAGGTACAAAAATGCCACAAACTCTGGCACCGTTTGGTATATGCTAGAGCCAGTCGAAGTGAGTTACCTAGCAACAGTGTTGTCTAGAATATGTAGGATGGCAGGCACCTCGCAGATATACAACTAAGCAAGATTTTTTTGATAGTCATTTAAAGTCAGACAAATGAACCGAAACACATCTAAGCAAGGTTTGTATAGTTATTTAAAGTCTTAATTTAAATAACAAAAAAAAAAAGTGAAACAAAAAAAAGAAAATACTTGAATATTATTTTTAGTTCATAGGGACTACTTTCTGTTGTGGAAGGTTATACTGTATCTCAAAATGTTAATAAATCTTTAGAAACTATATAGATTTCACCTTTCTTTTTTTTATAAAAGGTTTATAAATCAGTTTTATAAAAACAATAAGGAACTTGACGGCATGGGTTATCGTGGATATTGTCACTTCTTGGTTGGTTGTAGGTACTTGGCTGTGCCTCGTGACTAACAACACACCAAGAAGTGACAATATCCAGCACAACCAATGCCCTCTCGTGCCTTATTGCTTAAGAGCCCAGCTTCTAATCTTATATATAATATTTTTTTTTTGTTTTTTTTTATACAAGAGTTTGGTTTCTAGTACTGTTTATCGTCATCTGGCTAATGATCGTGAGGAATTTTTTTTATTTTTTATAAATGATGAATTGTGTCTCTCACCCTTGTAGATGAGCATGTGAATAGCAAAGTTACATGAGATGATATTGCACTGATTTTAGATGATATTATAGCAAAATAATGCCTTAGAGTATGATAGAAATGATAAAGTGTGTCTGTATGGATGTCTGTAGTTAGAAAGTGGAAAAACCATTCTCACTAATACAGTGATAGGAAAGAAGATCTTTATTAACTAGAAAATAATTTGAGCAAAGTGAGGCAATTTGCTGCAGGGGTCCCGGCATCATCTCTTGATCGTTTTTCTCTATTTGTAATTCTCAATGTAAGAGCTTCATGTCCCATTAAAATTCAAATGATCCCATTATTCACTGATAATATTTTATTGAAATAGAATGAGCAGCACACTCTTGCTCCCAGCGCCAGTGTAATTGCTAGTTCTTAAATGAGACAAAGTGTGTAGCCCTGGCTACTTAACAGTACAAAGCTGAGATACATACGATCTAGAGCTGTACAATGTGTTACCGCAACATTATTCAACAGGTTTCATTCGACTTGAAGCAAACTTTTGGCCATAGCTGTAGTGATATCAGTGCAATGTACATGCCAGGGTGTGTGTGTGTGTGTGTGGGCAGGTATTGCTATCAATGAGTGGACAAAATTTGATCAAATGTCCCCACAAAGATAGTAACTCCTGAAAAAACGACATTGTGGGAATGTCCCCACTTTGTAAAACATGTTTTGAAGAACTTAATCTTAGAAAGTTAGATATAGTAAATCAAAATATAATGATAGTCAATGAGAAGTACCCACAAATATAGGAATGCAAACGTGTGTGTGTGTGTATTTGTTTATTTGTCTTATAAGTTAACAACAGTTGCGTGTAGGATAGGATACAGAATGATGTTTGGATCAGAATATATTTTTTCAGACAATACGTGATAATGTATCATCACTAATAGGTTTTATATATATATATATTTCCCTCAATGTTTCTTAAATAATAATCTGGCTGTATTCTGTTTGCTTGAATTTTGATGTCTTTATTTTGAGTTGTTGCAGAGAGACGAAAATGGAAATTGCTGATAGGGGAGCACCATGATGTAGGAATGGCTATATTACTGGAATGTATTTTTTCACGTTACTTAAACAAGAACGTGCAATTTACAATATTATTCAATTTCCATGGCCCCACAGAATATCATTAATGTGTGTGTGTGTGTGTGTGTGTGTGTGTGTGTGTGTGTGTGTGTGTGTGTGAGTAAATTCTGTCATTGAAATACAATTCTAAAACACAACCTATTCACGTTTTGTAAATCATAAAAAAAAAATGTTGGATTTAAGAATTTCTAATAAACATAAAAAAAACAATTCTAATTGGTTAAATAATTAGTGACATATTGTATACATTTACATAACTTTTTTATATTGTGTTAAGAATAACCTTTAAAAATATTGCCTTCCACGTTAAATAACGTACCTGTAAAAGGTTAAAGACGAGAATGCTGTTGGTGTCTTGGCTGTAAACATTGTGACCTTCGCTCTTGCAGTTTATGATATCTCTGAAAGCCTTGTTTATTTATTGCTCGCTGATAATGGAATCCATGTCATCTGGTAACCTTTGTATAAGATATACTGACCCCTGTGTAACCAGAAGTTCCCTGGTTAAAATCCCAGCTCAGCCACTGACTCAATGTGTGACCCTGAGCAAGTCACTTAACCTCCTTGTGCTCCATCTTTCGGGTGAGACATTGCTGTAAGTGACTCTGCAGCTGATGCATTGTTCACACACCCTAGTCTCTGGATAAAGTGTCTGCTAAATAAATAACTAAATAAATAATAATCTCAAATAGTGTCCTTGTAACGTGTTAAAACAGAAGCTGAGTTGATTAGGGGAGAATGATAAAAAAGCAGGCTCTTCCAGAGAAGTCTGATGAGGTGTAAGATAGTTAATAGCCGTCTGGAACACCAAGTCCTTTTAAATGATTCCCTTAATAATGGATGACACAAGACATGATGTTATTATGTTTAATGTGTGTAGGCGCTGTAATGCAGGATTTCTGGAATAGTAGCATTGTTGACTTATATTATTTGCATTATCGATTTGGATGACAAACGTTATGAGGAAATAATGCAGTTAATACAGGGACTCAACAGTAGCGATGTGGCGAGGCTGAATTGGCAAATAATGAAACAATTTAGCTTGACTTTGTTCTCACATGCTTTTCTTTTGCCTTCAATTAGGACAGGCATCCTATTCAAACACACATGTTTTTAAATGTTTGGAAAATGTCCTGCCCAATTTGAGGGGAACTAGACCAATGTGTGGATTTAAACCTCAATACACAATACATGTTATTGTTACCAATATTTACACGTGCATTAAGATGAACAATAAACTGTTTTCATTTGAAAAACTGATTGTGTTTTCACACAGAGAAAACAACTTTCAGTCTTTCAATTTAGGACAAACTCCTGGCACATGATGACATGTACATAATCTCCAAATAGCCTTTTATTTGCTTTGATTTGAAAGCTTTCTCACCAGCAAGAATAGCAGCTCTTCCCTGTCTTGTATGGAGGAAGGGTCTAGCTGTGTGCCAAGGAGTAATGTGCCCCCTGTGTCTCTCTGCACAGCTGAACTTCCAGAGCTACATGTCGAAGCAGATCCAGGTTGGGACCCCTCAGAAGGGGGTGCTTCTCCAGCACATCCTCACTGACCTGAAGATCCCGCTGAGCTATGAGGTGCGGCTTACCCCCATCACAAACTTCGGACCTGGGGACACCAGCATGAGAATCATTGAGTACAGCGAGCGTGAGTATTACTGTACACTGTAGCACAGCATAGCACAGGACAGTGAATATTACATTATACCACACCACAGCACAATGAGTATTGTACTACCCTGCAGAACAGCAAAATGACTATTACACTACAGAACAACACAGCGATATTACAATCCAGAAAACCACAGCACAACACAGTGACACCACAGCACAGTGAGTATTACACTATAGGACACCACAGCACAGCACAGTGAGTATTACACTATAGGACACCACAGCACAGCACAGTGAGTATTACACTACAGGACACCACAGCACAGCACAGTGAGTATTACACTACAGGACACCACAGCTCAGCACAGTGAGTATTACACTATAGGACACCACAGCACAACACAGTGAGTATTACACTACAGGACACCACAGCACAGCACAGTGAGTATTACACTACAGGACACCACAGCACAGCACAGTGAGTATTACACTATAGGACACCACAGCACAGCACAGTGAGTATTACACTACAGGACACCACACCACAGTGAGTATTACAGTACAGGACACCACAGCACAGCACAGTGAGTATTACACTATAGGACACCACAGCACAGCACAGTGAGTATTACACTACAGGACACCACAGCACAGCACAGTGAGAATTACACTACAGGACACCACAGCACAGCACAGTGAGTATTACACTACAGGACACCACAGCACAGCACAGTGAGAATTACACTACAGGACACCACAGCACAGCACAGAGTGAATTACACCACAGGACACCACAGCACAGCACAGTGAATATTACACTACAGGACACCACAGCACAGTGAATATTACACTACAGCCCAACACACCACAGTTAGTATTACGCTTCAGCACAGCACAGAACAGTGTGTATTAAGGCTGGTTTACACGCAATTTTTCAACTGTCGATCGACTGAAACCCTGCCAACAATTATTGCCCGATCAACACACATTGGCGCACTATAAACGCACAACGACGCTGTAGTTCCGCTGTAGTTTTACTTTTAAGAAGGAGAAGACAACAGATGTGAATTTCTCGCATATAAGCATGTTTACAACATTGTCTTCTCTTTTCTGCTTTATCTGTACAATTTGTACGAGAGCCTGCTGCTCCTAATCCTAAAATGTCTCAAACTGCTGTACAAACAATATCTTATTTCCATCCCTGCGCTGAATTCATATTTATTCTGGCATCTGGTACTATAAATAATGCGTGTGCTGAAATAATTAATTATAAGCACTGTGTAACAGCGATGTGATAGCGATGATTGGCGGTCGCATTGCTCTTTCACAATGGTCGAGCAATGGAGTATAAAACAGGTTTTACACTACAGTACAGCACAGCACAGTACATTATTAGACTACAGCACAGAAAAGTACATTATTACACTGCAGCACAGAACAGTACATTATTACACTGCAGCACAATGAGTATTACACTACAGCACAGCACAGTGACTATTATACTACTTCTATACAAAACATACTACTACCTAAATACAAAACAATTCTGTCCTTATTGTTTTTTTTTAATCTTTTAACTGAATGCTCTAGGGTCCTGCAGACCTTTGCACAGTTTAAAATGAGTCCATCTAAAAAACAACTGGCAATAACAGACTTCCCTGCTTTTGTTTTCTTTAATTTATAGCCTACAGCTACCCAGGACGATCAGGTAAGAAGGAATTAGCATCAGTGTCATCATCATCATCATCATCATCATCATCATCATCATCCTCATACAATCATTGTCATCTTTCACGTTATCCTCTTCTATACTGTCATCACAGTTCCCATTGTCTCCAGTAGATCAGCCTCATCTTCTTGTTACCGATCTGCACATCCTCCTACCAAATCTGAAAAACGCAGAAACACTTTTGTATCAATCTGGAATTGCCAGGAAATCAAACTGATATAATTTCAATCTTAATTTTGCCAGGCACAAAAAAAAAAAAAATGTTGTTAATTATTCAGGTTCTGCATTGTATATAAATTCCTGGTTACTTATTTTGTAAGATTTGGTACTGCTATAAAACATATGCCACAGGAAATCTGTGACTGTCAAGTTAAAAAGCCAGATAACAAGGGGCTAGAGTTGGGAGGGAAATTATTAGCAGCCCTTAAAATCATTAGATGTGTGTGTGAACTATTGTGACTGTTTATGTGGTGTGGAAAAACAATTATAAGTCCAGAGTGAAAGTGTTTCAGTCCATCACTCAACAGCAGCGATATCATCTTCTATATATTCTGTCATCCTATAGAACAATTTATTATTATCCTCTATAGAATTGTCACCTGCAGGTCACTGTTCATATTCTGTTCATATCTGCTACCGGGTTGGCTCCCCATTACAGGTGCTTGCTGCATGAACTCAACACGGGTTTGTATCACAGCAGGTTTACCCATGCCCAAAGCTTGTTTTCTTACAGTCCCCATCCACTGTATAAAATGTTGGTTTGTTTGTTAATGGCTCTTCTCTCTCTGCTGACTTGGACATAAGAAGTATAGAACATAAGAAAATGTATGAATGAGAGAAGGTCATTCGGCCTATCGGTGCATCCTTCTAGCCGATTGATCTGAAAACTTCGCCGTCATATCTTAGAAGCCCTTATATAAAAGCTTACCACGATATTTTTGTATGGTATTTTTGTAGTTGTATTATGCTTTTCTCATGGTTATACTTAGTGCTGGGACAAATACCCAAATATTCGAATGAATGTTTTTCAACATGTATTCGGATACAAAAATCAGATGTTAGTATTTGCTAGAAATTACAAAAATACCTTGCACTTATTTACTGCCTCACCAGAATTTGCGCAACAGTTTAAAAAAATGGCAAATGATAAAGATATGTGAGATATGTGAGATTAATATATTAAAAAAAAAACACAGAATCAACACAACAGATCTTAAGCCTCTGTTTAAAAGTTTTAGACAGCAAAAGGTAAATAAACCAGATTATGTGTGCACATGCCTAGTCATCTCTACGGAAAGCCATCTGGGAGAAAAATGCATTGTGCTGCTTTAGAGCCAGAATCTCATGGGACAGAAAAAAGGCAAGCATGTCATCTGAAATGCCTCACTTAAACAGTACCCAACTTCCTGACAATGTTGTGTAGTGATTTTTAAATAGACTGTATATATTATATATTTTTTTATGTGACTTTGTTATGTGGAATGTAGTAAACAAGAACCAAAATGGTGAGTTTTTTTCCCCTTTATTTTACAACGTAATTTCCACGGTTTGTTTTATTTGTTTGTTTAAGTGTTTAAAATTAAATTTCAGTTTTTGTTTGCTTGTTCGGCTACAAAAAGGCACAAGTAAACCTCATGTTATTACTTTATGAAAACGTGTCTATGCCCACTGTTTACTGAGAGGAAACAGCAATGGCAAGGAATGAAAAAAAATAATAATAAAATGCGTTGTCATCTTTATGTACTATTTATTTTGGGAATAAACAAAACAAAATGTTTAACTTGAACTGCTATTTGGCATGCATTGTTTTGTAGTTAATACACTGGAGTAAAGTAAATCCTACACAACTTATTCTTTACTCCTGGGACATTTTTTTTATTTTAAAGTGTTACATATTGTAAGTTCTTGCTCTAAAATAAGGGCACACACAGAGGGGCCACGGCCACGCCTCCTGCCCCTGCTGCTATGCTGTCTCTGCCTTCTACCAAGGTTAAACTTTTATAGAGTGATTGCAATCGTTCAGCATCAACACCAAAGTTGGATAACCTGTTCTACACCCTCACCACTGTGTTAAGTGTCTCCTACCCCCTGTCCAAAGTCTGTCTCCTTTTCATTTCCAACAGACCAGACGTGCGGCTTTGAGGTGGAGAAGATCTGTGGCTTTACTCAAGACAAGAAGGATGACTTTGACTGGATGCGGCAGAATGCCAATACCCAGAATCCCAAGCGCTCCCCCAACACGGGACCCACTAAAGACCGCAGTGGAACAAGGGAAGGTAATGTCTGTATTACCAGGTATAAGAAGAACTGTGTTGATAACATTACATTGTTGAGAACAAAATCAGTGGTACTGTACCACAATACATATTATATACAGAAAACACAACAGTGGAAATTATTTACAAAATGTACATGAGCTCTTCTGACAGTGAATTGTCTTCTGTCTCATAGATTAAAAACCAAAAAAAAAAGTATTTATTACATCTATTGTATCTTTTAGGAAAACATATTTGCATTTTGTTTAATTCCCCTCCAACAGGCAGGCAGGGAACTGAAAAACTTGTGAGAATGTGGTCAGACTAAATTGTATAATTGATTGGCAATTTAGCCTGGTCACATTTATAAAGGTGGAGCAGGGAGAATGCTAAATAGAATGAGGGATTTACCCAAATATCTGCTCTAGTACACAATACATATATACTGTTTTAATATATATACCTCATGCCATTAAAATTCTTGGTGCTAAATGAATTAATATAATATAATTCTTTGTTTGCGTTATCATATTATACTAGAGTTTTCTTTTCACAATACATTTAACGGATTCTGTTACTAAATAAATAAATACTTATGTGTGTGATGTGCTGTTGTTCTCTTGGTGTTACTTTTTAAAAGATCAGCTTAAATATGTTAAAATATATACACTCTAGCTCTCCACAAATGTCTCTTCTTCAGATGAGAAGTAGAAATTGAAGATAAAGAACAACGACATCTGTGGCCTCAAAAGGCAGTGTGTATATATTTGTTAGTATCACTAAACAAAACCTCTTGTATGTGGACCAGCACAGCTATTGACCCTTTTTTTGTGTTGTGTTGAAGAAGACAGCAGGAGGTGACGATACATTCATATTCAGAGACGAATACCCTTTTGACATTCAGTAAGAAAAGTGTAGTACTGTGTGTAAAAACAGCATCACTCTCCCCTTTTCTCTCTTTGGCTCTCTGCAGGGTACTACATGTACATTGAAGCCTCTCGGCCCCGGGTTCCAGGTGACAAAGCTCGCTTAGTCAGCCCATTGTATAATGTGACGACCAAAGCAAAGGGCCCTTATAGTACCCCCTTCTGCATCTCCTTCTACTACCACATGTATGGCAAACATATTGGTGAGTACACCCATGCAGAGACACACACAGCGAGACATACATAGACACAGACAGACACACACAAGAGACACAGACCCATACAAAGACACACAGTTGACACACAGAGATAGACAGAAACACATACACAAATTGGCATCTCCTAGCTCCTGGCTGGTTTCTACTGAAGATGTGGTATGGCGGTAAGTTTCATGTAGTACAGATGTCTGTACATTCAGTATGGAGCTGTCAGCACCTGCTCAGATGTAACCTATATCATCTGCAGTTTTTAGACAGCAAACAGCATTTTATTAATAGCATGTTATTAAGTCATTGTTTCAGTTTAATTTACTTTGGAAGTTTAATTTGAGTATCTCTTGGCTGCTATTTTTCTTTGTTTAAACAGCCAAAACCCTTCCCATGACTATAGTACAAAAAAAAAAAAGAATAAACTATTTTCTTAAGGAAGCAAAACACAACAATAAAGGGCTTAGGAGCTCGAACAAACTGGCCTTAATGATTCAGGATCTAGGTAAAAATAAATCTGTTATTGATGAGTCCTGTGATGGTGACCCAAGAATGGCTAATAACTTACAAAATTGGTTGCACTGTACTGACATATCTTTGCATGAGATTTAATCGCGTTGAATCAGTGACTGAACATATTGTACCCCTAGTACTAATTTCCGTGCATTGAAATGGGGGAAACCCAGTGTCCAGAGTGATATGAAGTTTCCTAGTTTAAGAAAGATAATTTTTTTAATATATATTTTATTTGCATTAAGGTACTTATTCTTATTTGCATACTGTAGGTAAAGAATGCAAAATCGGAGTATTCTTCTCAGAGTATCCCACATGCCTTCTGGCAAACTCTAGTTGAGATTTGATGCGAGTTTTTTTCAATAATGGCTTTCTTTTTGCCACTCTCCCATAAAGGCCAGTTTTGTGAAGCACCTGGGCTGTTGTTGCTGTATGCACAGTGTCTCCCAGCTCAGCAGTGGAAGACTGTAACTCCCTTAGAGTTGCCATAGGCCTCCTAAGTAGTGCCCTTCTCTCCCGGATACTCAGTTTATATATATATATATATATATATATATATATATATATATATATATATATATATATATATATATATATATTATTTACACATACTGACTCCAGTCTAAAAAGTGTGTCTAGGGTCTGCTTATGAACAATTTGCAGAGCCTGTATCCTGTTCAAGATATATTTTTTTGTGACAACAGGAATTTATTATTATCAAATAGTGTTTAATTAACAGGAAAAAAAGAGTAGTTCCAGGTTATAGATACGGATAGATAATGAAGTGAGGAGGAGACAGGTGTGTGGAAAGATGAACAGCTGGTCTGAATGGCTGATAAGCATGTGATTAAGAGTCTAGTCTTCTGATTAACTGGGTTACGCAGCTGTTAACACACTCACAGCAATCTCCAGGTGAACATTTATATTTAATGGCCAATTTCTGCAGATTTAGGACCTCTTTTCAATGCTAAATTAACCAACATAAAAAAAAAACACCGTTTCATCTTCAATGACACTACTTCCTGATTTACACTGAAACTGTGGCAGAGAAAGCCTCTCACAATAAGCTCAATGTAAGCAGTGACTCTACATATCTCGCACTGTTCACAGAATAAATAAACCCTGGCAGACTGTACTTCTGCTGCAAGTAAGACAGCTGACCCTGTCTCCTAAGGCTTTCTTCTTACAAGCAGCACTGTGAGTGGGCAAAGTAGCAAAGAGTCAGTGGGGTAGTTTTGAGATGTACTTAAAAGAGTTCATTTAAAATATTTCTATGACTCCATCCTTTGATCTTGTAGTTTATTTATTCTACAATTCAATTGAAACATGATGATTAGTCAAGGATGACACAGAAACATTAATCTGTAACTTTATTCTCAAAAGCTGGTAAAAATGGGTTTGGAGAGTCAATACATTAGGTGATTTACGTTTGTGTATCTTGGTTCATATTAAAGTTTGCCCCGTAAACTATCTACACTTTAACAACTTGAAGCTTTTCTATTTTGTACTTGAAGCTTAATATACTTTGTTTTCTGTAAAGCACTGTGTTAAAATGTGGGGTTTTGTAAAGAAAAAAAAAGTCTCATTGGTAAGGCTGTATTTTTGTCACGGTTACCAGAGGTTTCATGATTTCTGTTAAATTTACCCTTTGCTGTGTAATATGTAGTTTCTGTGAAAATTCCCATTTTTGAAAGAGTAGTGTAAATATACATATTTTTGTATCACTTAAAAATACATACAGCAAACGTTTGCCTTCTAGACTCACTACCTGTTATAATGCATTTAGGAACCTGGCAACCGGTTTAGTTTGCTTCCTGTAAATGATTGAACACACTGCATAGATTTCTTTGCACTGTTTCTTTAAAATGTCTTCAATGAAAAAAACACCAGCTGCACGAAAGAGCGGAAATATTTCTGCACAAAGTTCACTCAATCCAGTACAAGAAGAGGATATTTCATGTGACTGTTGTTATTTTTATATTTATTTATGTTTTTAATGTGTTTGATAATTCACTGATGGTGAAAGTAGAATGTCTTTAAAAGGTGGACTTAACAAATGAGACAGTTTAGCATTTACCGTTTTTCAGGTAAGCATTTAAATATTTAAGAACATTTGTGGTACAATAACTAGAGAAAATTAGAATAAAGGATGGATAAAAAATACCATGACTACTTATACAGGACAAACTTTATGGGAAATCTAGAGCATTGCCACAGCTATCCCAGTTCTTTTAGTGCCATTCAATAGTTTTCTGGAAATAACTAAAAATCACACACAAAACAGTATTTTTGTCTAATTGTAACATTGTTATTGTCTCCCACCCTTCATGAGCATTACCTTCATTAAAACCTTTCAGAATCTGTGGACTTTCTTTTAATAATCTGTAGAAACTGTTAATTGCTATAATAGAATTGGATAATTTGAGCGCCCACAGAAAAAGAAAACAAAGAAAGAGAGGGCAAAAGGAGGAGATGGGGAGAGGGAAAGAGAAGAGGGAGATGGAGAGAGAGATTTGGCAAGATAAGGAGGGAAGGAAAAGAGGAGAGGGAAATGAGTTTGAAAAGGGCAAAAGAGTAGAAGTGAGAGCCGGATGCTCTAGGGTAATCAAAGCTGATCAAATTCTGCTTGTCTGATGTTTTTTTTTTCTTCTTGTTAGCTCTCTCTATCTCTCACTGTCTCTTTTCTCTGCTAGGCCGCTGTAATGTGACTCTCCTCTTGCTCTGAGTCATTTACATTTTCTCTTTGTGATGAGAAACTTACAGCTCAGAGAGTGTCATCCCATATCGGACACTGTTTACTGTGTGTGATCCAGCAGGACAGCACGTTTCAACACGTTTCAAACACAAGCACTGTGAGCTTGAATTGAGTTAAATATACTGTATATTATTATTATTATTATTATTATTATTATTATTATTATTATTATTATTATTATTATTATTATTATTATTGTTAATAGCCAGCCTGTATTAAAACCTACCGCTTACTCAGCCAGTTCTTGTACCTGTTTTACCTTATTGGTTTCTTTGGCACTGCTTTATTCACTGATAGTGGACTGTTTTTGAACAATTACTGTTGGTCTTCTTAACATAACTTTTAACAGTTTGGACAATTTTGGTCAGGGATTTTCGCAAAATAAAACACATCAGTTACTATTATACAACTAACACTGGTTAGTGCAGCTCTTTCATAATTACACCCATATGGAGTTCAATCCTTGTGCAGAGAAGACAAATAAGAACATAATAACATAAGAAATTCTATGAACGTGAGGAGGCCATTTGGATAATCTAAGTTAGTCTGGCTCCTAGTAGCTGATTGATCTAAAACCTTAAAGGATCCAAGTGATTCTGCTTCAACAATATTACTAGTTAACCCATTCCATACCATTACCACTCTGTCTCGTCCTAAGTGTCGCCACTTAATTTCCAATTGTGTCCTCTGGTCCTGATTTCTGTACTGCACTGTCGCAGAGCAGAGGCTGTGCACATGTGTGTACGTGTATGCCTCTGTGGGCATGTATTGTATTTGAGAAAATGTCCCCAGAAAGATAGCAACTCCTGAAAAAACTACATTGTGGGGATATCCCCAATTTGTAAAACACCTTTTTAAGAACAAAATATGGCTTTAAAATTATTATTATTTTTTTTTTAAAAAAGGCAAAATATTTCGTTTGTTGTCGACTTTCATCCTGTGTGGAGTTTTGTCTGACTGGAATTAGAAATAGTAAATAAAAATATAGTGAGAGTCAATGGGAAGTCCCCACAAATATAGGAATACAAACGTGTGTGTGTGTATGTGTATGTGTATATGTGTTTTGTGGCTGACAGTCATCTTGGCTCAGGCGTAGAAGAACAGCCTGGGGCCAAGATGGATGTCTTTGCACAGCCACCTTGTAATTGGTAAATTGGATTATTGGAATGTTTAATTGTGTAATTAGTATGAAATGTTTTATTGGTTCGGTGAAAAGGTGTGAAACGTGGCCAGGTGGAATTATTGATTGTCAATCAACCCCTGGCCACATCCTATTAAAGGGGAACAAATAAATGTTTGTGGAGCGATGGTTCAGTGAAGGAGTTTTGCCCAGCCTGAGCAGAGAGTGAACAGAAAGAGATACAGAGACAACGAGATAGCTGAAGCTTGGGTGCTGTTTTATTTGTAGTGCTTTGAAGTGTTTTTGTTTTAAACCTTTTCTTTTGTTGCTGTTTTGTTTTGGAGAATGAAAGTGTGTAAAGAAACGCTAAACGTGCAGCTTCTGAGTCTGGGTTCAGAATTTCAAGGGCGCAGACCAGCCTTGACTACCAAATGCACTTCCAGACTTCAATTTTGCCCTCCTTAATTCTTCTTTGTTCTAGGCTAAATAGATTCAGCCTATCTTTAGTCTTGCTCTTCGTTGGACTCTCTCCAGGGCCACGATTTCCCTTTGTTACAATACTCCAAGTGTGCACCAGTGCATTATACAACCTCATCATAACCAGATGATGATGTGCTCTTACAGTATAAGAGAGAACTGAACACTTGCTGTTCAACACGGTGCATGTCTTCTGTGTTTTACATTGTGATGTGATACAGCAACATAATTCAACAGTCATGTTTTTCTAAACTTCAATTTAGTATTAGCTTATTCTAAAGGTAAAAGCAAGCACTGTAAAGCGAGAATGGATTGAAAATGTAAAGCGCTAATTCTCCATGCAGAGTGGTATTTGTTGTGATGTGCAGTGGGCAGGGATGCAGTGTAGCTGTACAGCCTGTCCAGCCTCAGTGATTGCTTTATTATTGTTGATTCCCTTGTAAGGAGAGTTATACGTACAGAATCCTAATGGCAGGCAGAGATGCAGAAATAACAAGCTTTACAAACTTTTCATTTACTGAGCCTGTGGTGGTCATAATACAGCACTACACCAGCTCAATCTTTATCTGGGGGATCATTTGCATGACTAGTTAGCACAACCCTTATAGACCATGGGAAAAGCACTGTTAAATGAAATAAAGCATAGTGAAAACATAGTCAATCATAGTCATTATAAAGAGCACTAGCACTGGTACTCTAGTTGGCATAACATCCGGCTTTCAAACTGCAAGCTTTGCCAACTGCAGTAGTCATGTGCTTTTTATTGAACATATGCTAATTCATTACATTGGCAGAGACAGTTTGGGTTCTGTATATGGTTGAGTTTGTGAGTGACAGTGTGCAGGTTGTGTGCTGTATTAGTGCTCTGGCTTGGCTGTCCTCCTCAACTCAGCTCCTCAGCTAACTCCCAGGCTGGGGGAGGTGACAAGCTGGCTCCCGGACAGCTTGGCGTTCAGCCACAGGCCCCAGACTATAATTAATTGCTGCTTCCGAACAAGTTTTCGATTTTAACAATGCTGCACCTTTTGATACTCTCTGTCAGATTGTCAATGATAAATCAGCTCTGGGCTTCTGTCTATAGGACTAAAGTAGCCAGGCAGGGCACCTGTAAAGTATCTTCACTCTCACTCAAGAGAGTAATGGAAGCTGCACTTACTGTGCTCTGAAGTTCTATAGTGGTTATATTGCTGTCTATTGTACCGCGGGGCCCTGGTATGAAGAAACTGTACCTAGAGACCAAAAATCGATGAGATACACAGGTGGCAACCCATGATTAATGCTGAAAGTTAAAGGAATAATTTTAAAATCAATTCCAAACATCTCTGGAAACCAGTATTAGGTGAATTATTAGGTCTATTGTCTGTAAAACAATGAAAACTGTAACGCTGACAAGACACAGTGCCCCAAACGCGAAGTCCCGAGGTAAATGCATCGTAGTAAAAAAAAAGCAACCTCCTAAAGCAACATACGTGATGTCTAATAGGATGGAAACTAGTCCCAACTGCCCCTGTGTCACTGTTGTATCTCTACTGTAATCAGTCTGTCAGGCTGTGAAGTACAAGCAGGATGTCAGGCGTCAGGATACATGCATGTGTTGTAATACTGATTGCTCAGTTTTATTGGCTCTTTAAAGAGGTTTGGTAATATGATTCAGGCAGATGAACAAAGAAGATGCAAATTCTAGCAATTCACGCTGGGTGATTACTGGGCTGTGCAGTTTAAGCTTTCTTGTGGTTATAATACAACTCAATTTGTTTGTTGAAACATCCGGAAAACTGTTATTTCTGCAACAGATTGCAGGGGCTATGCTACTTAATGCAAGAATTTTAAGTTTATTCTGACTAGCATCTGACCAAATGTGGGGTGGAGATATCCATGCTAAGGAAAATCACAGTAAATGAAATGGGTGTAAGTCATACCTAACACTTTCCTATTGTTGACTTTAGATACCAGTTTCTCCACCCCAATCAATCATGGCTTAGCTCAGCTGGTCAGCAATAACTCAAACTGAATGTGGCAAAACCCATGGTTAAATACGTACTATAAAAGATGATTTATTACAATATTTTGTGAACCCCTGAAAAATAAACATAAAAAAGGAGCAAGCCTAGTCATAAAGTATACATATCTGTGGTTGGTCTAACAAGTGTCTTACAGTTGCCATTTGCACAGATAGTCACAACTACTGTACAGGCCCCCTCATTGGCAGAAATATTCTTGCAATATATAGGCTAGACAAAGAGAGTACAATATTTACAATGTTCTGTGAGTGGTCTGCACGCCCTGTTACATTTACCTCTAAGTGTTTTGTGATTAATTGTATTAAAAACTGCTGTATTATTTAGAAGTAAAATAACTTTAAATATCTGTAAGGGACAGTTAGATCATGAATGATGCTGTCTCTGTTACGGTACAGTGAAACATTAGTAAAGACATGGCTGTAATAATGTTTGACTAAATGAATGGGTATATTGTAGAACTACAATCTGACATTCTCAATATTTTTTCCCCCTCCCCTTGTTATTTTAAAATAAGAAATGTTTAAAAAAACTCTTTTCATCTCATTTGGAACGAGCATCTTTTTAATGAGACACTGCAATGACGGACTCTTATAAACTACAACAACAACAATGATGATATGATAGAGCTTCTTTCTCAACACGGTCATCACAAACCAGTGAACAATCAAAATCGAATCCAACGTTTATTTAAAAAATATATATAGCATAGTGAAAGAATGTAAAACTGACTTTAATGCGACAATTAATTAAATGCAAACCAACCTTCTCCACTGTACAGGTACCTGGGGCTTTTTTTTAATTAAAGAAAATGTCTGAGACATAGCGACCAGAAAGATCTTCCACCTTATGTTACAGTTACACATTAATTAAGTGCATTAACACAAACCTGGGTTCGAATCATTAGAGTTTTAAAAAGGACCGAAGGCCAGTTGATGACTGACTCAGTGCTCAGAAATTATGCATTCAAATTTCAATAAGCCCCAGAGGAGGGAAATAAAATAATTTCTCAGAGTGCCAGAGTCTTTCTGGGTTATGACAGGTAGATCTGAATACACAACTGTTTGATTACAGGGAGAGCTGAGGGTACAGATTCTGAGCTCTGTTATTAAAACATTTAAACAGCAGAGATAGCTTCTGGCAGACAGTAAGGAGATGAGCTGCGTGTACATGCATCAAGCACATGGGTAAATGCCATTAGTGCTGATAAACACATCCTGTAGCGGGATTGATTACAATCTGTTTGCACAAATACAGAATGGCTTTGATTGAGAACTATACACTGCAGTAGCTTTTTATACCTGAGGAGAGAGTCACTGACCATTGAGCATTGGGTTTTAGCAATAACTTACTTACCTGTACCTTTAAGAACAGTATCATCTGTTCAGTATATTATAATCACTATTTGTTATTAATACACACCTTGTAAAAACAGTACTTTTAGATATTGTAGCCCTAATAAAAGTTTCCCACAGTAAAAGCCTAGCAAAGTGTATAAAAGCATAGTGAAAGCATGATGTAAGCATTGTAAAGAGTAACAAGGTGTGGTAAAGCATGTACATAGACATGGCAGACCAGGGTAAACTATGGTAAAACTGCAAAAACACTGTGCAAAAATGCTGTGGTAAACTTTTATAAGGGAGTTGCCATTAGTTACTAGTACTTACTAGTACAATGTTTTCTGTTCTGTGAGGAGTAAACTCAGTAATTTATAATCCGTATTTAATCGACACACACCCCAGCAATGCGTATGTGGGGCTCATGTGCGTAGGACCTGCATGGGAGCAACACAAGCTTTTGTGTGATGTACTGCCATTATGGTTTCTCTCCCCTGTCAGTTAGAGGAGATGAGATGAGGCCCCAAGCTCTCTAACCACAAATGCAGATGAGCCTGGCTCTTTTGCATAGTGGTTAAGACGCTCTGTATTTATTCTTAAGATGGGAAGACTTTTTTTTGTTTTCTGTTTATTTTCAACATGGAGAATCGCTTCAAATGAAGATTGGAGGTTTGCATCCTTCTCAGGATGTAAACAGGCAGGCAGCACTAACACTGCCATGCCTGCCCTGACGGAGTGTGGAATACAGAGAGATATTGTTGGACTTGGCTGCTTTCCCTGCCTGGGCTCTGTAAATAGCTGTTCTAAATGTACCAGACATGGATTTATGGAGCCCTCCAGTCCCTCCTGAACCAGCACTTCACACCAGCACTTGTTAGCAGGCCTAGAGTTTTCGTATTAACACAGCTGAAGGATTTTCATCAAATTCATGCAATAACCAGGAAACAGCTATCTGAAGGATGAAACGCAGGTCAAAAGAAGCATTGCATAGAATAATTACAGCAAGCTCTAGAACAGTCTGATGTGCTGTACATCATAATACATTGAAATCATCTTTAATTAAGAGCAGGGCGTGCCTAACAAGCTAATAGATTTTCTGATTTCTTCTGATTTTTATTTTTAACGGTTATGTATGCCTATCATATAATTGATGTCACATAACATTGTTTAGATATTCGGCAAAAATAAGTCCAGGACTTGGGAGATTTGTGAGGATATGAAAATTCTGATCGCTGTATGTGTCACTTTAATTGTGTATGATTCTGTGCGTGCATGTGTGCTTCTGTGCATGCGTATGTTTGTGCTTCTGTGCTGCCTCCAGGATGTGAGTGAGCAGGACAAGTCTAATCCCACCTGACTCACCTGGAGTTTTATTAATGGAAGCCAAGGTCAGGGGAATGACCCAGATCTGAAAACTGCGTAGCTTCGCATTTACAGACATACAGTATTTCAGTTAAGACTTGTCGTTTGCCAGTGTGTGGACTCAACAGCGGTCCTATACATGTGAAGTGCTGTGTTGTCTCTGCTGGGCTTCTCTGTTTTGGTCATTCTCTTTGCTTTTTATGCCCAAAAGAATAGCAACCCATCACACTACCTCTCAATCTCTCACTTTTAACCCCAATACCACACTGCCTCCCTCCCAGTCGCTCAGCTCTAACCACTAGCCCACTCTGCCTTGCATTATTCGGCACTGCAGCAATGATAACCCATTGCTAAAGTGAACATATTAGAAGAATTATGAGGGGATCACTCTGCTTTAATATTGATTAAAAAAGCAAATTGCCCATTTCAAATAATAACTCAGAACCAATTACCTGTTGCTTTAATTATTTATGAACAAATTATATCCCCTTTAATATTAAGCTAACAGCAATTTCTGCAATCCTCATACTAATTTGTGAAACTATGGTGTATTACTTATATTAATAATGCAACCACAGATAATAATGTGAGAGCAAATTAGACATTTTTTTTTTATTTTATTTTTTTTAAATTTAGTTGTTGCCAATTATTTATTTATTTTTATTTTCTTCCAATTTGAAAATGGCCAATTATTATTTAGGCTCAGCTCACCGCTACCACCCCTGCGCTGACTCGGGAGCGGCGAAGACAAACACACGCTGTCCTCCCAATATTTAGTCTGTCAAAACAAGGAAGTACGGAGAGCTGGCAAATTCAGTACAGTATAGAAAACACTATGGAGGATCTGAGAGCCAGCTAATTCACCTAATTCAGTACAGTATACTGTACAATTCTATGCAGGGGATCTGAGAGCCAGCTAATTCAACACAGTATAGAGAGCTCAGTACTGAGGATCTGAGAGCCAGCTAATTCAATACAGTATAAATAAACTGTTGATGGTGTTCCAAGAGCCCACCACTTAGGGACAGTTCTACAACTATGCTGTAAGTTCAGCTCTGGGAACACTGCCAGCCTGCTGTAGCAATGATAACGTTGACATTGTGACATGCTTTGAATTGTATTTTTTTCTTTTTTCTTACGTGAATAAATACGTGTGCAGCAGGCTCTGTGACCATGCTGATGAGAATCACTCACAGGGACCCAGTCCTCCAGAGCAGTATCAGGACAATGTCCAGCTCTGCTTGTTGTGTCTTTGACTCATGTGTTTCCCCCTGTCCCCGCAGGCTCCCTGAACGTGCTCTTAAGGGTGAAGAGTGTCGGGGCTCTCGACATGCAGGTCTGGACTCTCTCTGGAAACCAGGGACCCGACTGGCAACAGGCCAACATCACAATCAACCCCCGTGGGCCATTCCAGGTACACTTTCATCACACCCATGCAACACTCTTACACATGCAGCCCCCACAGGTACAGAGACAATCTCTTGATCTGTTGGTATACTGAGCATCAAAAGAAACGTGTCACTTATATTTGAGCATCAAAAGAAACTTATCACTTATATTTGGATAAAATTCACTAGATGTACTAGAAAATGACAAACTCTGTTTTAGAGCAGGTGCAGCGACTTTTGATAGTGCTGATTAACAATTGACATCACGAAGGTGCTGCAAAATGATGTGTAGATCTTGGGCAGGTGTTGTGACTCTTGATCTCCCAGTTCATGGCCTGTCATTGAAAGAGTATGTTTCGCTATACCATCTTGCCAGGTTTGAAATTGCTGGCTGTAAGCACCCGAGACGGCAAGCCACAGTACGCTGCCTTAGTCCAGCCTCCAACATGCTAATTGCATGAAGGCGTGGCTCTCTTGACATTTTCTGTGATTTTCTTTATTGCTTTTATTCAAGCTTTCAATTCAACAGCTGAAATCACTCCATATCCAGTGTCCAATCAACCGTCTCACTAATTAGGTGAGTTCATTAAGTTCATATACTTCAGTCGTAGTGGTTAAAGAAACAGGCTTGCAACAAGGACATACCTGGTTCAAATCCCAGCTCAGCCACTCACTCACTGTGTGACCCCGAGCAAGTCACTTAACCTCTTTGTGCTCCGTCTTTCAGATAAGACGTTGTAAGTGACTCTGCAGCTGATGCATAGTTCACACACCCTAGTCTCGTATCTTGTAAAGCGCTTTGTGATGGTGGTCCACTATGAAAGGCGCTATATAAAAATAAAGATTATTATTATTATTATTATTATTATTATTATTATTATTATTATTATTATTATTATTATTATTATTATTGTTATTTACTCACTCAAATGTGTTGTGCTCAAGGATGAATGATCAAGTGATTATAAAGAAACCAAAAATCTTTCATCAATGTCCGTCATTTATATATCTTATTTTTTTCTGAAAATAAATGTGTTATAATAGTGATAAGTTTCTTTTGATGCTCGGCATAGATCTGTAAGGATGCAACTGGGGAATTGATCAAAGTACATTATACCTGGTGATGTAATTGCATACAGTAATGTATTACATGACAGTAATGCATGCAATACCATAAATCTTCTGGCAGTGGTGACTTTGTCCATCTGTCCTTGGGGGGGGTGGGGGGGGGGGGGGGTGGGGTGAGGTATGTATTAATGGGTGAATGAATGGAATAATCTTCAGATTTATGTGCCACAAGATTATAGGATTATAGTTTTTCACTAGAAGCTGAGCTAGTGAGCCCATGAAGATGTTGCTGCCAGTCTCACGTCCCCATCTCAACAGTCAAAACCGAGGGACCTGCATTTCAGTTCAGTGGATCAGCCCAGAGAGATTTTGTTTTGCAGGTCTTCTGTTCATCTGATTGCTCCTTTTGCTATATTAATAAAAGTGGAGTAAACATGTATAAATCTCTGTGCTGATTCTATCTGAAACGCAGAGCTGCCCGGTATAGATATTATTAGCGAGAGAGAGACAGAAAGAGACTCAGGGAAAGAATGAGGTGGTATACTTGTTCTCATTTCCAGCTGACTGACTGACACAGACTGTGCTTCAGATTTCTTCTGACAGTGCTTTACTGTGACATACCAGGTGCTGCAGAAAATAGAGCGCCAACCTCTCAGAGCATGTGAGAAGTATAGTATCGTGGACCTGCTGTGTTGATGCTGAGCTGTGGAGTTTTGTGAAAACCTGGACCTGCTCGACCCCACCTAGTGATTCAATATTCTCCCTTGAGAATATTGCATTATCACTGATGGAACAATGAGGGGACTGTAGCACAGCAAAACATAAACCCTAATTATGGTATAACCACCCTAAACTTAAATAGAACATGTGGCTGTGCTAGCAGACAATTACACTTTAGTTACCAAATCAGAAGGTTATAGGCACTGAAGTAATACAAGAACATTGTGTTAATGTGCTGTAGAAAGCCTACCTCTGATATAGCGGCACAATAATGTCGCAGTAGTTATGGTTTCAAATTTATTTTCATGTTAAACTTCAATTTTCAACCATTAATATCTGTGCAATGGTAGGGGATATAATTATATCTTTTGCATGTTTGCATTTGTATCATTATCTTTTAATTAGTATTCTAAAATGTAAAAGGCAAAGGTGGAAGGATGGAGTTTTAATTTTAAATTGTTCTGTGTACATTTGGTTGTTTGAGAGTTGGCGGTTTTCCATCAGGTCCACTCAGAAGGACACACGCACATACCACAAGGCGCTGTGTGAAAATGCAGCCCACTTGGCTGGGGATATCAGTTCTCTGCGGCTGGCCGCATGGAACCGATTTTGGGTCATGGGCCTCTGGGCCTCCCAGTGTGGACTTGTGTTCTGTCCCAGTTCAGTGAAGCAACTTAGCATCAGTCTACCTCTCTCTGCCTGCCACGCCCATTGTTTTACACAGGCAGTCTCACTGCAACTTTCTCCTCTGACAGCAGGGGTGTCATTTTAGAAAAAAATCATGAATGAGAAAAAGCAGGCATTAATTGGGCCAGTTTACAACAAGATAGCATGCTGTGCTTTTATCAACATCGTTCTTCCTTTTTTTTTTTTTTTTTTAATTGTCGTCTCCAATTTTTTACCCTGGTTTTCTCCCCAATTTAGTGTGCCCAATTATTATCTGTATCCTCGGCTCACCGCTCGCAACCCCCCCTGCCAACTCGGGGAATGGAGGCTGGAGCACGCGTCCTCCGAAACGTGCTCCTGCCAATCCAGCATTTTATCAAAAAAAAGATCGAAACGATTATTATAATCAGTTTTCATATAACTTAAACCTATCTAAAATTAAAACATTTAATTGTGTAAAAAACACCTTTTTTATTTATCCAGTGGCCATCTTTGATTTTTTTTTTTTTTATACCTCTGCTGACTTTGAGCTTTCGTAATTTAAATTGGCAATATATTTGTACTAAATGAATAACGCATTTTAAGAAAGAATCTTACTCTAAGCTAAATGGCCGCTTTGAATTGAAGGATTGATGTTTTATGTGTACAAGCCAGCCTCTTGAAAACTACACATCTCACTACGGGCAGAAAGTGGTAAGGGCATGGCACCCACACAGCTGATTTGTCACAGCAAACTGTGCTGTTCCATCATCTCAGAGCAGAGAATTAGTTAAACTTCTACTGGACGCCTGTAAAAACTGAATGAGCGTCACTTAATCCAACCCATGTATCTTCCAAACCCCAGCTGATAGGATAATAATTCAGAGAGGTATGTCTTCTGGAGACATAGCATTAACTAGTTATGTATTATACTGTATATGCAACAGATCGCTCGGCCACGCACCCTGATATACATTCAGTCCCGCCCTCTTTGTCTTCCCCAATCTGTGACTGACACATCACCTACTGTATTAGGTTGATGACTTCTGGTAAGGTGGCTCTGCCTCCTTTCTGGATTGCCAACTTCAAACTGACCCTGGATTGAATTGTTAAACCACCCAGTCCAGGGCACACTGTTCCTGTTACACAACGCCATCACAGGTCGGGAGGCAGATTGTTGACTCGGATTCATTCGCTCTCTATCACACTCACTGATCTACATTTCTTATCTCAGTGGTCAAAAAGGGTATATGCCTCTTTCCAGGCGTGGCCCTATGTACCTGCCATCCATCAATTTACCACACACTTTATCACAGAACTTTTATAACAATAAACAGCATTTGGTTTTATTACTTAATTAAATAAATATTCTACAAGTTATTGTTTTTCAAGTAAGCATTAAATATTTAGGCACATTTGTTGTGTGATAATTTTGAGTGTGACAACGCTATTTTTTCTACTTAAATAAACATATGTAATTGCAAAATATCTTGTAATACCTATTTTTATACCACCAAATGCTGTGAAATAAGCATTTTTTGGAAGTGAAAGAAATACAGCCGTACTTTTACTACACACAAGTATATTTCAGAAATACAGTCAATGGTACCAGGAGCACCCCCAGAAATGTTTTACATGGTACACAAAACTGAACCACAGACATCCCATCTCACGCCAATAATGAAATAGTCCACAACAACAGTACAAGGTACAAATAAACCTATTTGAAATACAAACGTTCGCACAGGACTAAAAATCACCACATAAACAGAAGATTTCTGAATTTTTACCGACATCGGTGAAATTTAGTCCCGTGAGAACCGTCCATTTGTTATTACCCCAGATCATTTTCTCAGAGATCTTCCGATTGTTTTACAGGACATTGGGACATTCTGTAAACTCAGGCGTCCTGTAGCCCTTCTACAATTCAGTAAAAGGCAATGATTGCAGATAACCAAATTGGGGTTCAATCTGATGAAAATAAAAACATATAAAACATTGGATGAACAATTGACATCATTTGTCAGCTCTGTTTGAAATAAAATTAAATGGTCCAGAACTAAGCTCAGGCAAGATATGAAGGTAAAATCAAAGATTGTTTTTAATTAACAGCTTTTTCTGAGTTAACTGTGAAACAGAATCAGCTGAATTTGTTTAAAAATCACATGATTAAAAATCAAACCTGAAAACTTCAAGCCTTACTTGTTGTGTAGGTGTGTGTTCACGTTTACTTTTTCCAAAAAACTTGTTTTGTTTCTTAACAATATGGACCTCTGTTAATATGAGGCATAACACATTATTTTAAAATAAAATACAGTGCATGGTGGGTTACTTTTTGGTCAATTGTGTGGCTTTTTAGTATGAGAAGACTATTTACCCACCCCTTCAAGTCGTACAATGTTTTAATGTCCACATACATTGAGCACATACAGGCTGCGTCTGAATATTTTCATTTTTCAATGTATTTTACCTTTATCTTACCAGAAAGTCACTTGAGTCTACGAAACTCTTTTACAAGTAAGACCTGGTCGAGAAGATGGCAAATAGATACCAACACACATACACACACACACTCACTATCCAGTTGAATTACAAAATCGTTATCTGCAAGTTCACAAAAATATTAAAATATTAGGTAAAACAGGAACAGATTTCTGTTACATAATTATCAATTATGTGCTTGAAATCATGCAGAGATACCAGGGTACAGCGTTTAACTCTTTCTGAAGGTGGTCCCAGCACCCAGAAGCATTGTAACGTAAAGCTTTATTCTGGGCATAGGTATCATTTTTTCATCTTTGTTTATAAGAGAGTGACGTGTTGATGACGGACAGACACGCACACACACACACGTGCCCATTTAGACTGCCTAAAGTAATCATAGACCTGTCTCCCTCTCTGTCTCTCTCTCTATAACTGCAGGTTGTATTTGAGGGTGTTCGAGGTAGTGGCTACGAGGGGGACATTGCAATTGATGACGTCTATGTGGCGAGAGGCAAATGCCCAATGAACAGGGAAACAATGTCTGAAGGTAAGACCTTGTGTGGAGAGTGGCGTTTCTTCCTTTTGATGGAGCTGTTGTATTCTAGGACACTCCTTCTGACGTCTATGTGGCGAGAGGCAAATGCCCAATGAACAGGGAAACAATGTCTGAAGGTAAGACCTTGTGTGGAGAGTGGCGTTCTTCCTTTTGATGGAGCTGTTGTATTCTAGGACACTCCTTCTGGACTGACGATACTGACTGCTCTACAGACCTCTGCAGGTTACAAACAAACAACACAAATATTCTGAGTTCTGAATTATAAGGGCTGGTTCATACTTCAGTTTATACTCTGTGCGACAGCTCGGAATTATGTGATCCACACTCTTGCGATGTGCGTATTTTTTGAAAAGTCGTACAGCCTTTTCTCATGCATCTGCAACCTGAAGTCACACAGGGTTGGATAATGTTGAAAAATGTCAACATTTGCTGCATAGTATGAGTGAAGCTGCACAGCTTTTATAGCTGTCTGCGCCTGCCGTATCGCATTCATCTGCGACAGAAGTATGAACCAACTCTATGACTGGTGAAAATCTGGCAGCGTGTATATATTTGCAACATGCCTGTATCTGTTTGTGTTGGTTTATAGGGAGTTCTGATTCTTAATTAGTGTTCAGCAAATTAATCTAATTCAGTCTTCAGTAATGTGTTTTTTATATGGGGCTGGTTACAAATGCACAAATCAGTCACACAACAGCTTGGTCTGCAAAGAATGACATCAGTACTGAGAATGATTGGAGTCACTTCAGGATTTCAGTCAATGGACAGGTGGGATTGAAAGGTTGTAAAGGTTGAGAAAAACAAAACAGACGTGTTTAAAGAGACATGGAGACACAAGAGAATATACATTTAATAGTACATAATAATAAAACAAGTACGTCAGGACAGAAAAAAAAAGTAACGTTAGAGCGCTCATTTTAATGTAGCCTCATTTTGTAAATGTGTGTTCTGTATTAATTACATTTTGTTGCATGTACCCGGTTATGGAGGACATTTTATGCCAAAATGAAAAATGAATGAATACATAAATAAATATAGACATACATATATAGACATTTGTTTATGTATTTAGTTTTCATTTTGGCATAAAATGTCCTCCATAGCCATTTGCACTTTATGAAAATTAATAACATGTGAGCGTATAATTCAGAGGTTGGCAACCTATGGCTCGTGAGCCATACCTGGCTCTTCGAGTAACCAAATATGAGCCTTGAGTCTCTAGTAATTCACAAATACACACACACAAATAAAATCTACAAATCACCAACTCAGGATGTGATATCTCGCTTTATTTATGTATTTATTCTTACATCCACCTACCTGCTGCTCTTATTGGTGCTTATTTTCCTGGGGTCTGTTTCACCGTGCTTTGATTGGTCGAGAGATCTGTCAACAAACAATATGCACACGAGTCACAATCTACAACCCCGCCTTTTTTTGCTGCTTTTATGGCAAAAAGAAGGAAGTCAGATGAGTAATACCGTTCTTTTCAGCCAGAATGGACTGATAGGTACGCTTTTGTGGAGGTCAGGATTTCCACTCGTATGCAGTGAACGACTGGCTTCTAACAAAAAGTTGAATTTACAACGACATCTCATGACAAAACATGTAATACCCAGGGGAGGAGTGGAAAAATACTTGCAAGGAGCTCCAAAGAAAAATGAAAGCGGGGCAAAGTAAACTACTGGCATGGTCAAATAAAGGTGGAAGTTTAAATTTAGCAGGTTTTGCCCTCTTTTTAGCGATTGTTCACAAGGGCAAGCCTTTCACTGATGGCAAATATGTGAAGAGATGTATGCTTAATATAGCCAAAGAGCTGTTTGAAGAATTGTCCAACAAAGACAACATTTTGCAACAAATTCAAGATATGCCTTCATCTGCAAAAACAGTTCCCCGACCGAGCTGTGAAAATGGTGGATCAGGTTGACAATGTAAGTAAATAGAAAGGAAGATTTTATTATCTTGTGTACATTGCAGATCACTTGTGCAGTGTTGTTGATAATCACTCACTTAGAGTTTGTATAAGCAAGTCTTTATTAATACACATTAATAACTCATAAACAGTGTTTTGCTCACTGTAACACATTGTTTTCATACTACTTGTCATCTTAGCTCTGCCTCTCTAGGTCTCGCAAGACACTAGGCTGCACTACACTACAATTTGAAACTTAATGTTAAACTTCAAGGGCAAGGGAACACCATCCTGTCTGTACAGCAGGTAGTTTTTGCATTTGAATCCAAATTGAATCTGTTCATCAGAGATATCGAGACTGGCAGTCTGACTCACTTTAATATGTTGCAAATGTTTTGAGATGCATGCATGGTAGAGGATCCTAGCAACAGTCTAGATCTGCAGCAGCTTGTGGCGTTTACAGCTGATCTGCTAATGTTGTTAAAGTCTCGTTTTGTGGACTTTTGCAGACACAGCACTTTGTTCAAGTTTATGATTCGTCCCCATGAAACTTGTGTGGAAGCACTGGACTTGACAGTGATTCTGGGCAGATTTGGAGCTGGAAGTTGCTGACTTCAAGGAGAAAGACATTTGGGTTGAAAAGTTTTGCACTATAAATTCAAATCTGGAAAGTCTTGCTCGGCAACACGCAGAACTAGCAAAACTGCACAAATAGACTGATTTGAAGAAATCGGAGTGTGAAGATTTAACCTCATTCTGCAAACTTGCATTGAATTTCCACTTACATACGGCACAATGTAGAATACCAGTTTGTCTCTCTTAACGATGTTTGGCTCCACCTATACATGTGAACAGGCATTCTCCCACTTGAATCACATTAAAAAACAATGTTCATTCAAGATGAACAGAAGAAAGCCTGAATGACTTCAAAGAACTGAACAAAATGATGCAGCAGAAGTCACAATAAAGAAGTGCACAGTAAAGTACATGCATTGTGTGTTTATGATTGGCTCTTTGCAGACCACTGAGTTTGGCTCCTTTGCACAAAAAGGTTGCCGACCCCTGGTATAATATGATATCACACACACAAACAACCATTGGCAAAGAATGACAGGGCTGTGAGTGATACTGGCAATACAGGACACCTCAGGGTGTTGACTCTAAATTCTCTTTAAGTTCATCACATAAATACAATATCATAGCTTATCCCTTTCATCCTCTAAATTCACAGCAATCCCTAGCACCACATTGGGCACCATCACTGGTAGTATAGTCAGAATCACTCCACCCACAGCAGACCCTTTTTATTTTAGCATAGAGCCTGTTTGTAATAGGTTTCCACCTGCATTGGGACTCTGAAACAAATTGAACCACTTTAGATGAAGATACTCAATCCGACTACCTTAACCCTTTTGATTTTTGCATGGAGGGATATGTTAATTAGGCACCCACTTAATTTGCATAACATTCTTCACAGTGTCAGAATTGGGGTTTTGCGACTCTTCTCATCCTTCCTACCGATTTTTTATTTTTGCTCAGAACACGAGAAACAGTCGGAAACTTAAAACACTGCCACAAAAGCTCTCCCAGACTGTTGGAAAAGTTTTGATATTCAGGGACATAGAGTCAGATTCATAATTAAACCTTCATAATGATGTCCAATCATTCTTTTTTTCAGTGTTTCAGCGTGCTCTTTTATTCCCATAGCAGAGAGACTCATTGCCTGCAGGGATGGGCAATCATTTAATAGATTTTCAGAAGTGTGTCTGAAAAGTAAACTTGTTTTGTGGGAAGACTGGTAGAGTTTCCTTTTTTTTTTCTTTCCAGTGATTCCTTGCATAATACGCCAGTACAGAAAAGCAAAAAATATATACATTTAAAAAAAATATGTCTGGTAAGAACAGTTTGGAGATTAAATAGATGTTTTTTTTCCCAACTTTAGTCTTGTGACTCATTTGCAGATTTAAATTAGCTTTGTTCTCTCCCTGAGGATCTGATTTACATGGAATAGAAATATTGCCCTGCTTCAGTAAGACTAATATGTAACACAGAGGTTAATGGATATTTCAGTGCAATTAAGGAAAGCTATCCATATTCCTAATAATCACAATTATACAGAATAGCATACAATTATTCAGAACTCTCATTAAGGAATGTTTACTGGCTAAAATGTCCTTCAGCTAGTAAAGTTAGGAACCATGGTAACAATTTGTCATTGTAAACCAGAATACAAAAATCCCTTTAAAACGCCTCATGTGAAGTGTTAAACAAAGAAAGAGGAATTTGTGATGGTGATTTTAAATCACAATCAAATGGTATATGGTAAATAATTTATTAATTTATTCTAATATATAAACAGAGAAGCAGAAGCCACCTTGAAGGCATCTGATAGAACAGGGACAGAGGGATGAGGTAATTAAACAACAGAAACAAATGAAATGAATTCAACATGTCGCAGAACTGCTGATTACAGCTGTACTGCATTGGGGTTATTATTAATTAAACAGGAGAGTCTACCATTGGAGAAATATTAACTCTTGTTGCATAATGTACACAAGTACGTGGCCCTTTCTTCACTGTTCACACTATACTATATATATATATAACTATATATAGTATGGAATAGCGGTGTGGTGATACTAATAATTTTGAAGTTGTTAGGTATTAATTAAATGGAATAAAGTGTGTTAATTACTGAGCACAAAACAATGCCTTGTTTTTTTACTTGTTTACACAATTATTGAGTAGCAATCAACAACAATCTGACATTATCAAATAACTCAAAGTAATTTATATTTTATAAGTGTATTTGTCTTACCTGCAGACCGCCCTTGTTTGACATCCTCTCTAAAGTGAGTTGTGGGATTATAGTCCCACCTAAACTATTGAATAAAGGGTAAAATATTAACACACAATAGCAAGGTTATAGTTAGAGGGGGTTCTAATTTTAGATTTCATTGAGATTTTTATAACTATTTATTATCGTTACCATAACTCTCTGGGCTTTACAATGCTTATCCTAATTTACCATGGTTTCACTATGCCTTATTATGCTTCTACGATGGTAAATCTTTAAAAGGGCTGGCAACAGGGCGAAGGCTAAACATGAACCGATGACCCTGAACACTTGAGCATCTAAAGCATGATTCAAATGAGCATTCATGGGTGTAGAGTTTAGCCTCATCTCCCCGTCGTGACAGATTCTGTAACGACAGAGCATCACACAACACTGTCGTGTACACTGGCTTGCCTGGAGAGAAAAGGAAATACACAAATACTGTTATTGCGACCAAACAAATACATTTAAAAAAAGCAGCTATTCTCCCTGCTGGGTTGTTTTTGTATTAGCACCATGTATTACCTTCTTTCTATTGCATGGTATCAAATCAAATCAAATCAAACGTTATTTATGTAGCTCTTTTCGTGGCTCCATCTCAAGGCGCTTAAGAGAAAACAACCGTTCAAAACATCAACATAAAACTGTAAAAGCCATAAAAACACCCATAAAACTAGTACATAAAAAAACCCAGCAAAACAATAAAAAAAAAGACAGTCAGATTAAAATGGAAACGATAGATCATAAAAATAGGTTTCAATCTTGACTTAAGAATTGCAATGGTTGAGGCCTCTTATAGAGCCAGGGAGAGCGTTCCCAGTACAGGGACCCTACAACTGAATGCTCTACCACCTGCATTTTTCTTAAAAGCCCATGGAACAGTAAGCAGCCCAGCACCCTGGGATCAGAGGCCGCCTAGGAATATAAGGGATTACAAGATACCTTAAGTATGATGGGGCCAGTCTTTGTAGGTTAAGAGTAGGACCTTAAAATCAATCCTAGACCACACTGGGAGCCAATGCAGGGCTGCTAGCACAGGGGAAATATGTTCATTTTTTTTGCTCTTGTTAAAACCCTGGCCGCAGCATTTTGCACAAGCTGCAATTAGGATAAAACATAGCTTGGGATACCTGAGAACAGGGCGTTGCAATAATCAAGCCTAGATGATACAAAGGCATGCATCAATCTCTCAGCATCCTGCAGCGAAAGAAAGCGTCTTACTTTAGCAATATTTGTAAGGTGAAAAAAATGACACTTTGGTTACATTCCTAATATGCGGTTCCAATGAAAGATCTGGGTCAAAAATTACACCTGTTCCTCATTTCAGCTTTCAGTGAGAAAGGGAAGCTGTCCACTGGAAAAACACATGTTTTTTTTATTGTTTAGTTGACTCTTTGATCCCAAAAGTATACCTCTGTTTTATCTGAATTTAACAATAAAAAGTTGTCTGACATCAGTAGCTTAATATCAGCGAGGCAGGTAGTCAGAATATTTTAAGATAAAGTAGCAACCAGTTTTAGAAACAAAGATAATCTCAGCATAACAATGCAAATTGATCTCATGTCTATGGATAATATTGACCAAGTCAGCATGTATAGGGAAAACAAAATTGGTCCGAGAACAGAACCCTTGGGGGACACCACATGTAACTTCAGCCTGTTTGAAAGATATGATTTAATCCAGGACAGTACACTACCTGACAATCCTATATGACTCTTAAGATGTTCAGTCAAAATAGGATGATCAATAGTGTCACTTAGATCTAAAAGAATAAGAACAGAGTGTGAGCCCGTGATGGCAAGAGCACATCATTTACGACTCTAATAAAAGCAGTTTGGCCAGGGCGAAAACCTGACTGAAATTTCTCATATATATATATATATATATATATATATATATATATATATATATATATATATATATATATATATATATATATATCATGTACTGCTAGGAAGGTATTAAGTTGGTTAGCTACCACTCTCTCTAAAACTTTAGCTAGACAGGGGAGATTAGAAATAGGCCTAAAGCTGTTTAAGGATTTTAGGATCCAGAGTAGGTTTTTTTAAGCAATGGTTGTACTACAGCAACCTTGAAGGGCATTGGGAACAGTACCAGATGAAAGTGAGCTATTAATGATATTTAAAGTGGTATTATTAATCCTAAAAAAAAAACTTCTTGAAGCAGTTTAGTCTAAAGCGCATGCAGTATATTTTGTCTTATGAACTAGGGCGGGATGGGACTGGACAGGAAAAATTTATGATGGGACAGGATGGGATGGAACTCAAGTTTCGTTCCCGTGTCAATTTCTAAATTAAATCTGGCTGATTAATTAAGGTAAAAGAATCAAAGGTTTGGTCCGGTGTAGCAGGAAACAGAGAAGTAGTTTGGTCAGTGTTGTAGGATGGCTTGTTTAAATTGTCTGTACTATTGGTCCTCTTCTCTACTGTACAACCGAGCCACGCCAGGGCCATACTGAGCTCTCACGCTGCGGTAAGGGGAGTCTGGGCTGTTTTTCCATGCAAGAGCTGAGCCGTGCTATTGATGTCACACGCAACGAAGGACAGTTGTTGTTAATTATTGTTATTGTAACTCAGTTTGCCAAAAGATGTGTCTGACACACGTGGCATATTGTTTTTTTCTTTATTGCTTTTATTCAAGCTTGCAATTCAACAGCTGAAATCACTCTATACCCAGTGTCCAATCAACTGTCTCACTAATTCGGTGATTAAGTGCATGTGCTTCAGTCATAGTCATTGAAGCGAGTCATGGGCAAGGATGAATGGTTGAGTGATTAAAAAAAAAAAACATTTCGTCAATGTCCATCATTTATATACTTTTTTTTTTTTAATAAATGTGTTATAATCGTGATAAGTTTCTTTTGATGCTTAAATGTATGTGTAGTTTAATTAAAGCATGGGGTGAATCTTTTAAAAACTGCTTCCTTATTTTTTTTATTTTTTATTTTTTTTTAAATTTGGAATCGCTAATTATTTTTCTCATTTCCTCCCTAATTTGAAAAGCCCAATTATTTTTATTTCAACCCGGCTCACCGATGCCACCATCGCGCTGCTGCAGTGCTGGAGGACCACGCAGCTCTGGGCAACTTACAGACAGGCCTGCAGGCACCCGGCCAGTCTAAAGGGGTCACTGGTGCACAGTGAGCTGAGGACACCCTGGCTGACCTAAGCCTTCCCCACCCAGGAAGCGCTCGGCCAATTGTGCGCTGCTACTGTGCCTTTAACGATAAAGATTGATTGCACTGGTAGCAGACTAGATCACTTGGAAAAAAAAAACTTGGAACCACACGATAGCTCTGTTGTGGTGTTACGTCTTGACACTACATTTAACCAATCAGAGAGTTGAAGGGGTGGGTTTTCCTTTTTAAGCACTTCTAGAGGATGAAACGTTAAAATTACTGCTAAAAAAATAACCAACTATTTTCTAAGCGATAATAGTGACAATGAATGTGGAAATTACCAGACCGAAATGGATGATGAAAAATTGGATGAACCACAAGAGGTGCCAGCACGTAAAAAATAAAACATCATGACAGTAGGTATGATGTTATATGGGGAGAGAAAATAGAAATGGCTTTTTTACAGCAAGGAATAGGGTGGTATGATGTGCAAGCTCTGCCAGAATCACAAACAAGATCGCAAAGGATCAGGGGGAAAATGGAGCAGTGTAGCCTGGGTTCTACATTAGGGTGCATTGTTATTCATTAGTATCCTTATCATTCTTTGTCGTATTATATATTTAAGGTAAGGCAGTTTTATTTTTGCGTTGAAAATGCTGCCGTCTATCATGCTCTGCTGCCCGGCTGTACAGAATTCCTGGGGGGAACCCTGAGTTAAAATATCTAGTTTTGATTCCAAAATAAAATTGTTGATTAGGAGACATTTATTCCCCAGAGATCTTGTATTCACTAAGGCGAGGTCAGTACTGAGCTACTAGAATTATCACTCGCTGACGTGTTCATTTTAATTAAATTCTTAGAACATTAACCCCAGGAAGAAGCTGGAATTTGACAACAAGGGACTGAGACTACCTCGATAGAGTAATTCATTTGTGAAGTTTGATCACATGGTGTGAATCATTTCTCCATGGTGATGATACATTAAGTCAAAGACTTTTGAAACAGAAACGTTATGTTGTCTGCCAGTGCTGTGATGTGCTGGAGTCAGTTACCATTTCAATAACAGCTGCTCGACTTACCAGCACTGGAATACTGTAACTAACTGTAACAGGTGAAGTCTGGTTCTTTAATTAACTTTCTTCTTTTGTGTTGGGAGCTTTTTATACCCTTGGAAGCACCTTGAAAGAGATATAGTAGATGGAACACCATTTGCTTAACTTCTTTTATATTGAAGGGGCTCTAAAAAACCCTCTGCTTTATTATGAAAAAATTGATTTCCTGCCAAGAGGAAATAACACTTCATATAAATTCATATTGATCTTTTTAATACATTGTCTTTTTATTTATTAAACCCGTTTGCAGGTGGCTTGCATTGATAATGTGGGGTTTGAGCTTCTCTTAGTCAGCGCACAGATTTTTGAATGAATTAGGACTGGGGCATCAACAAAGGGTTGGGGTTCTGAAGCTTTTTTCATAAACCACAGAAAGTTCTGATGCATGTTTAGAAATGTCCGGAGGCGACCTCAAATCATGTTGACAGTGTATTTGTTGTGTCTGTCATACAAAGATTGCAATAAAAATACACTGTCAATATCATTGGAGGTAGCCACTGAATGCTTATAAACAGATGAAAAGCTGATGTTAAGGTATTTAATCTGCTTCCAGCTATCGCCAAAAGTTTTACATCACCCCAGAATTTATAATTCTGCTTCATAAAGTTGGATGAAACTAGCTGAACAATGTTACATTAACATATTTAATTACACACCGCTTTGTAGTTTTCCATATACTTAACGAAAAACTGACAAATTAAAAAATGCGACATTTTGATATCACTCATGAAAATGTCACAAATTTTGACACTTGCTACTCAATTAGAAGTAAATAAAAAGTTACAGTTAGAAGTGGTAACAAGTAGATTTAAGCTATATAAGCATGATTTTTACATAGATTTGGGGGAAGAGCCATAGCTCCTCAGAAAATACGCTCAGCCATCATTGCTCTTCATAAAGGTAATGTTTTAACAGTGGTCAGATAACCAACAGAGGTTATGTCAGCCAAAACACAGTATCTAAGATCATCCAGAAATATAAGAAGATTTGAGAGATAGGACGCTCAGATTTGAGAGATAGGACGGACGGTACTATTCACTTACTGTGCCAATGGAAAGAAGTTGAAGTGAAGGTATCTGCATGCACCCTGAGAAGGTGTCTCTTGGAGTGTGGTCTGGTGTCAGGAATGCTAGCTAAGAAAGTCTTTCTGAACAAGAAAAACATCAGATGGCTTAAACTTTTGTCGCACATACAAAGACTGGACCAATTTTCTCTGACAAGTCCCCCTTTTAGCTGTTTTGGAATGGTGCAAAGAAAAGAATATTATATAATATAATAAATATAACAATTTTTTTTAATGATTAGTTGCTGTGACATGACTGCTTTCTGATGGAATGCTAGTGGACTGTGTAAAAGTGGAAGGAGTGCATGCGTTGTGGAAGAAAAGTAGATAACAACATATAAAATAAGTCCTAGTACCAGCATTAAAACAAGTCCTGGTACTGAGTTTCACCCCTGGGTTAGTTCCACCTTCCATGGTCTCTTATTGGCTCACAGTTGAAAACCCAACAGTCAAAAGCCCTGGTTGTAATGCACTAGTGTGTGTGTACAGTGCTGTGGGAGTGTGGTCTCACTGTCCTCTCTTTCCTTCCAGCGGTGTCCGTGAAGGGATCCTCAGCAGCTCTCTCCCTGCCGATCTACACTGTGCTGCTCGCGCTGTTCTTAACAGCCCTGTTCCACAGATGATGACGACTAAAGATGACTACCTACCTACCTACCTGTCTGCCGGTGGAGTACTACTGCCCTGCCCCCCCCTTGCTCTTACTGTCTCTCTTATCTATGTCTGTCTCTACATCTCTCTCATCTTTCTCTCACTTTCTTTTACCCTTTTTCAACTATCAACTCATAATAATCAATACCGAACCCATCCTCTCCTTTATTCCACATCTTTTTTTTCTCATCCTCACTTTTTTCATACCCAATCTCACTCTTTCAGCCTGCTTTTTCTCCCTCCTTTTTGTATCTTCCTCTTTTGTCAGCCCATCTTGTTTCTTGTTTCCCGTTACACCACTTTCTATTCCTCGATCACTCTTCGTTTTACCTTTTTTCCTCCATTTGAATGTTTTTATCCTCGCCTTCTCTGTTCTTTTCTTCCTCCTTCCTCCCTTCCTCCCTCCCTCCCTCCCTCCCCAGGACACCAACGAATTGAAAAAAATCTACCAAAGACTTCAAGCAGTGTGAACCTGTAAAGGGGAGCTGCACTGAAATCCGTTGATTGTTATACAAGGTGGTGGACTAGGACTGGGAAATGATTTAAAAAGCAAACAAAGCAAGGGACCCCCTTTGTGTTGCTAAAATAAGATCTTTCCTCTTATTGCACTTCTGTTTGAGAAGGTGAAGGACTAATCAATGGATTTTTTTTTTTTTAAAGAATGGAAAACAAAAGAAGCACAAGTTTGTACTGATTTTTCCCTTTTTTTTGTTTGTTGTTTGCCCTCTTGAGGAACTACTTACATTTCTTCTTTGTTACGTCAAAATAACTCTCTTTCTGTGTCTTATTTTCTTAACGGGATGGCAAGATGGTGAGAACTGTTTGCTTGACTCCACTACTTATCAAGTACTAGGCTGTACTATCTTTGAAACTGCAGACTGCACCAGTGCTTTGCTCATCCCCCTGTTTTTGGAGACTGCAGACTACGCCAGTGCTGTTCCCATCTCCCTGTGTACGGAGACTGCAGACTGCACCAGTGCTGTGCTCATCTCCCTGTGTACGGAGACTGCAGACTGCACCAGTGCTGTGCTCATCTCCCTGTGTACGGAGACTGCAGACTGCACCAGTGCTGTGCCCATCTCCCTGTGTACGGAGACTGCAGACTGCACCAGTGCTGTGCCCATCTCCCTGTGTATGGAGACTGCTCATCGCTTACATTCATTTATCCCATGTACTCCATTACAGCTGCATGTACTTCATTGTACTCATATATTGTATCCCAGCGCAAAAAGCCCAGTGCCCGGCAGGGGCAGTGACTGCTTTGCTCTGCGACTCACTTCTCCTCTCTATAGCTGAAGCTGTGTCTGCACTAGTGCCCAGTGATTATATCAAAAACAAATTAAACACTAAGAATGGTGAATTACTGAAGGGCCCTTTATACAGGAATATATAGGGTTTTAAATACAATACAATACAATACAATAGTGATTTATAAAGCACCTTCTCTAAAACACCTCAAAGTTCTGAACATATAATAAACAAAATCAAATGCCTCATCAAACAAATAGGTTTTTAATCTAGATTTAAAAAATGCCACTAATGTGGAGTCCCTGATATGTTTCAGTAGAGAATTCCATAAATGCAGAGCGCTGTGCCTGAATGCCCTGCCTACTTCCAGCAGTTTTGAACTGAGCCTTTGGGATGGTCAATAACTCAGCATTAGAAGAACTTAGAGAACGTGCTGTAATGTATTCAGACAACATGTCTGAAAAGTACTGAAGAGCTAGTATTACTGTCAACAGTGAATTAACCAAATTAGTGAATTATCGAGGGAGCACTGTACTATAGTTTACATATCTGCTAATGTGGTACCCTGGTGAATGAATATGGTTGCACAGTTCTAAAAAAAAAAAAAAAAAAAAAAAAAAGGGGGACTACTCTCTATCAACAGGGCTCGCACATCATTTAAGATTGCTGATCTTCAAGGCAACCCAAGTCCAGCAGTCTCTATTTAAACAAAGCAGTCCCTCGATTCCTAGCTCAATGCACTCAGCTAAGGAACCATCCCCACCCCATCCCATGTTAACTGCACACAGAGCACTGAAGCCCTTGGCAGTGTAAACACAGCTCAAGAGTCAAGAGCAGAGCAGTCACTCCTGAGGTGTGCGTGATGTGATATAGAAAATAGTGGACTATAGTCTATATATATATATATATATATATATATATATATATAGATATATATATATTATATATATATATATATATACATATATTTTTTGAAAAAAAATCCTTAGTTTCTTATAGGTTCTACCTTAGTATTCATATTCACTCTGCAACAGGTAGATCACAGGAATGATGAATAATAATGTAAAAATGTACTTCAAACAGAACAGGTTGACTCTGATTCTGATCTATATGCATATAAACAAGCGTGGCCATGTATCCAGGTTAAGGACCAGTATGATTGTATTAAATACCTTGTGTTCAGAGCTCTGTGTATACATTATAGGGCCTGTATGCAGACTCGCATGGATGCACCCCTGTACATTGACAGGTAAACTGGTGAAAATATAAAGAGGGCAGGTGCTGGGTTTTGCATATTCTATATCACGTATCAAAATATTTTAGAGGAAAACAATGTATCTGAGAGATATTTTGTAAGATTTAGTTTGGAAACAAAGCGTTTTCCTGCAGCCCTGTATCGTATATGAAATGCATATTTGTATCCAGCAATGTATTGAACAGAAACACACTGCCAGAATGATTTAAACCCCTTAGCTTGAAAACATTGTGGCTGCTGGATTTGGATGCATGTAGCCTTCTGCATTTAGCTTGAACACAAGCTTGGTTCTGACCTGTTACATCAAATGGCCAGCGCTTGGGAGTCACAGAATGGACTACACCACTGCCCTAGCCATCACTGGATGTACAGGTGTCTTCAGGCACTTAAGGACATTGGCAGCAAGCAAAGACCATGTTAAGCAGTGAATATCATTGCCAGTCTTACACAGACTTGTATGTTCATTTTAACAATTTTTTGAAGCCTGATTGTTTGTAATGGAACATTGAATTCAACCACTAACCTGAATATGCAAAGGCAACTGTACCATTCAACTAAAGAGCAAGCTTTGTAGTCGAGAGGTGAGTATGGGTCTTATGCTGATGTCAGTATTCTTAACTCATCAGCCACTAAGAGATCCATTGCACCAGTGTAGATACGATGCAACGTCTCTTAAGCCTATTGGATAATCTTATATAAAATAGGCACAGCCACACTAGAGAGAATGTTTTGCCGCATACTTGTACTCGGCTGATTCAAGTGAAGATACTGGAGAACAATCTGTTAGAAACAATACAGAATGTTATCCTTTAATTCTTTCGAGACAGCCACAGCAGGCACCTTAAAAGCCTGCATTCATACTGGGGTGTTTAAATTATTCTGGCAGGGATCTGTATATCCAGAAAAAAAACAAAAACATATGCTCCAACACTTATTGTCACTTATATATATATATGGATATATTAGAATATATATTATTATCATATATTCTATAATATATTATATATATATATATATATATATATATATATATATATATATATATATATATATATATATATATATATATATATATAAATAAATAAAAAAAACACAACCTGGTAAGATAAAATATTGATCATGAGTCTGCTCAGCAGTGTTAAGGCATCCTTCCAGGACCTCATAAATACTGTACAATTCCTACATCCAAGAATCACAAGTAATAGTACACACAAAACCCAACTTTCCTGTCGTGATATACAGTATTAAAATTGTTTGGTTTTTTTTAATTAATGTTCTTGTGATTACCCTACTTGAACTTGAGAATAAAACATACAAAATTACACAAGAAATAGGATCTTTTCTAGCAGAAGTGGATCTTTGGTGGTACAGCATGTGCATTATTTTTCTTCTTGGAAAAACTGTCCCCTTCTTGCCCTGTTCAGGAGGAATATAACATTTTGCTTTGTAAAATTTTGGACCCCCCCCCCCCATAAAAATATATTAACAAAAGTTATTAATACAAAATAAAAACAACAAGTTGGTACTAGCAGTTATCTAGTAAAAAGAGAGTATTCAAATTAGATTCAAGTTTTTCAGTAAAATATTAAAAATAATAACTGAGCTAGCATAAATATGCAAACCATAATATACAAACATGCATATATATGGTTTCATTATGGTTTTACTCACATGCAGATCAATAAACCAGTCGAATGATACAGGGCTGCAGTGACAGTGTGGCTGTAAGCTGTTGTAATGGTGCGTGCTGTGAGAGAGAGGAGAGAGATTGTGTGATAAGATTTCATTCTACATTGTCACCTGCTTTCTGCTCTCAGATGTTCTTAAATCAAGTTGGTAATTGTATTTTGTTATGCAGAAGAAGATATCTTGTTATTTACATTTATTGATAAAAATGTAAAATCCTTTAAAACGCAATGAGGAGGCTTCTGCGGCTGGCTATTAAACTTTCCAGCGCTGAGTCAGACCGGCCGACTGTGTGTTTCTGTGAGTCCTTTTCATTACTCCAGCTACCTATTCCATCTCACAACTCCTCAGGGGTACAGCAAGACAAACGCTCAACACTAAAACACTTCTGTCTTTAATTTGCGAAGGAGCTCCTTGAAGAACAAACGTGACAAACCTGCCGCCAGAGCAATTTTGACTGGTTACCTGGTTTTAAATCACCTTACAATCGCATTAGAGAAGTAATTCAACCAATCAGGGATAAGCAAAACACTCACATCCAATACAATGTAACAATGGCCCAATGCAATCCAGTAAACTGTTTTATTTCACTTCATAATGGCTTTAATTTCCCCTGCTGTAGCTGGCGTTACCTGCAGATAAATCACCTTGGATATCGTGAAGTGCCCTTCCCTCAGGCTCATGGCATGCAACTGTCGCCATGTTCAGTTATCTTACACTGCTGCTTTGGATATTAATTGCTCGTTAATTGCTGCAGTTTTAAACAGAGCTGGATTATTTTTATATTTTCTATTCACATGTACCATTGATCTGCTGAGGCAGTACTTCCAAACTAATTTCACTGCCCGGCGTATCTGTATTTTTTGACTAAACCTCACATTTTGTCTTCGCCCCCACCCCTTTACAATAGCAGGGGATGTAAGGGAGTTTTATTTCTACACAATACTGGTATAGGTGGTGTGAAATGTAGAATGCAAAAGAATCCCTGGATTAGTTTAACAATATATTGTTGAAACACAAATTGCAGGAAGCAGTATTGTAAATGATGTCAGAATTATTATTGACACTTTAGCCTGCCATTCACATGCATTAACATTCACATGCATTCATATTCACATGCATTAACATTCACATGCATTCATATTCACATGCATTAACATTCATATGCATTCATATTCACATGCATTAACATTCATATGCATTCATATTCACATTGGGTAACCTGTTTTTGCATTGTGCTGATTCACATTTAGTCAATTTGATAGCAACATATTGTACAAAGACCATGGAAATAACACTAGATTAATTCAAGGCAAGCTTTACTAAATTGATTTATTAGTTCTTTGTGTTATTTTACGATGACATGGATCAGAGATGTGGTCTTTTTTTAAATGTAGGGTTATAAATGCATCTACAGCAGCTTGAGTGGGAGTAAAGAGACACACACAAAACTGTTATCGTATTCCCTTGAGTAGTACCCTGTATTCAAATTCATATGCACCAACGGCCTCAAGCAAAACATGTTCAGTTTAGCTTCAGTTTAAAACAAAGCATAATTGCTCTGGGTATAGTTGGAAATAAGGTAATACGTTTACTTTATTGGACAGCGAAAAAACAGAGTTTAGCAGCCAGCAAGCCTCTCTTTCATCACATGTTTGTGCGTCACTCATGTAGCACGTGTCCATTAAATTGCTGTGATGGCAGCACACAGAAATGGTCATCCCTGGGTGTTTGGTTTAAATAGTTAAAGTGGTTGCAGCTGAAAGAATAAGTCTATGAATCTTATTTGCTGTGCACTTCCATTAGCTACCTAGGCTTCACATGTTCAGGTTTAAAAGGAACATATGTTGTTATATCTATAAATAAATCTGTTTACAAGCCATGCTTTCAGATACTGCTGTACATCCTTGGGTATTTCACCTTGGGGTTGAGATTACCCCCAACCCTTCCAGCCGCTTCTTTTCTTGTAATTAAACTACCAGTTGATTTCCCTATTAACTGACAGGCTTTCAGCCAGTGACATGCTTTGACCCAGAAGACACTGCAGAGGGGAAATTAAAACTGACAGATTTCCTGAAGGTAAGACATTGAAACTAATAATTTCTTTAACGCAATGTAGTATCAGATTTCATGTGTTAAAATGCTTGCTATAGTGTGTTTCTTTCAAAACTTCACATTTGAAACCTAAATCGAAAAAGTGATTGAAGTTTATGACAGGTTAGATTTATGGAATTATTTTGTTGGCTACAATCACTTTAAGGGGGCTGGTAGTTTTGTAGTGATCCTCTAGGGTAAGAGTGGATTAGCCATGCTCCGACTTTGGAAACAGCAGGGCTCCGGAGCCGGAGCGGAGCTGGAACTGGTGATGCTGGAGCCAGCCTGGAGTTGGAGCAGCAGTGTGGAGCTGCACCACACTAGCTCCTGAGCTGGAGCAGTGACTGCTGAAGCCAGCTTGGAGCTGGAGCAGCAGTGTGGCGCTGCATCACACCGGCTCCTGAGCTGGAGAAGGGACTGCTGGAGCCAGCCTGGAGTTGGAGCAGCAGTGTGGAGCTGCATCACACCAGCTCCTGAGCTGGAGCAGTGACTGCTGAAGCCAGCTTGGAGCTGGAGCAGCAGTGTGGCGCTGCATCACACCGGCTCCTCAGCTGGAACAGGGACTGCTGGAGCCTTCCTGGAGATGGAGCAGGAGGTCTCTTTCAGCTCTGGAGCCAGCCTGGAGCTGAGCTACTGGAGCCACTCCAGAGCCAGAGCACGGCCAACCCTATGTAAGAGCAAACAACAGGCCATGATTACCCCAGACTACCCCAGCATAGAGGTATAAATCAAAATGTCAGTAGCAGAACAAAAAATGTCAAAATGTTATATTAGCTGGTTTAATTTTCTAAACAAAAATATGTTTTCAAATGCAAGCATTTTCCTGACTGAAAAGGCAGTTTCATGGGGTACACATCTGTAGCATTACAAGCAACAACAGGTATTTTATTTTTATTTACAGTGAACTATCCTTAAAACGAAGTCTGATTAGCAGTCGCTTATTGTAAATTACTTCTTCTAATGTGAATTCACTTAACACACAATTCCTATTAGCGAAAAACAGAGCCCTTCCAGGGAAGAAAAATGTGAATAAAACGAAATGGGCTAGTTCGAACAGCTGAGTGTAAAGGATATTAGGAAATGTATTAGCTTGCATCCACATTAGCACCTCTGTATTGTATTTTAGTGCTGTTTGGGGACTACAGATCCTATTAAGTATTTCCAGTTGCTAGTGCTCATGCAGAAACATGCACTATCTGAACAAGAAAAAGAATGATGTAGCTACAGATTTCAACATTCCCACGGACACTTTGTCAACCATCTAAAAATATTATAATACAGGCTTATGAACTGCAAACTACTGTATGGATTGAAGTTGTTAGTGTTTCTGATTTGCTCACTACCCTGATTTTGAGAACAACTTGCTTTTGTTGTTTAAAAATGCCTGTGATCAGAATGGGACATGCAGGATTCAAGTGCAGCTCATTTGCAATGGATACTTTTGAAAAGTTCACGTACAGTTGTATTTTCAATAAAACACACAGTACTTTACATTTATATTACTTTAAATGTTTCTGTAATTGTAATTTGATTTCAGTGTTACTGTAACTTCAATAAAAAGAAAAAAACTGACAGTATGCTTTTGGCTTTAGATGACAATATAAGTTACCGATAAGATAAAAAAAAAAAGTGCTGATCCCTTGAAACGAGCGAGAATTGACCATTTTTTTTGTTTTATTGTTTCCTTGGGATAGCATGGCGTGTTCTATTTGAAAATAGGCTGACCTATTAAAACAGAATGAGTCTGACAGGCAAGATGGATACAAACCATAAAGTTCTTCAAGCAGAACAATGGTGTTCTCACCTTGCAAGAGGTCTTGGAAACTTCACAGTGCAATATACTTTCATCAGGACACTGCTATCATCCTTTTCAAATTCCTCCTGTCAAAATATTTTAAGACTTATAAAAAACATTATTATGAGGTCACCCTTTTATCTTCCCCAAAAAAGTCAATAAGTTCACTGTAGTCTCCTTCACCTTATTGTAAAGTTGTCCAATAGAAAATTATAGCTTTTGATTACAAATATCGATTACAAAGGTTGTAATCATTGATTGCTAGTAAAGGAAAAACAACCCTTTTGAGTTCCAGTCAAATTACAAATAAATGCTTTTTTATATGTGTCTTCTTGTAGTTAGACCCACTTTATCCAATGAGTTACTCAAAACTTTCCACACTGCAACCCAACACTTTCTGTAACCATTGAGCTACAGAAACCCACTGACCTTCACATTGCAGCCCAGCACTCTAACCACTGAGCTACACAAACCCACTGACCTTCACATTGCAGCCCAGCACTCTAACCACTGAGCTACACAAACCCACCGACCTTCACATTGCAGCCCAGCACTCTAACCACTGAGCTACACAAACCCACCGACCTTCACATTGCAGCCCAGCACTCTAACCACTGAGCTACACAAACCCACTGCCTTCCACATTACAGCCCAGCACTCTAACCTTTGAGCTACTCAAACCACTGTATTCCACACTACAGCTCAGTATGCTAGCACAATAACAATATTGCTTCTCCAATCCACCCCCTTCTAATTCCCATGTGGTGTTACGCTGAAGTACGCAATGTACAGTCTAACCTTGGAGTTACATAAAGTCTCACCCCAACTAGCTACTTTGCTCTGTGAGTGAACGGCCCTTGTTATACTAGTTTAATGAAAGCCTGCAAATGCGAAACTAGCATTATTTTATTGAACTTTTTTTCCCCCCTACAAATCCTAGCTTGATGGCTGAGTCTCTGTGTGGTTCAATAACAGCTCAATGTAACCCAGGTTCATGGGTCCTAATCCTTGAATCAGGATGCTCAGTGAGAAACAACTATTGATTATATTTGCAGGACCCATTCATTTCTCATCAAAAATAATCACAAAATTGCAAAGTAAAATAAAAACACGCAAAAAAAGGAAGATTCTACAACAGGAGATAGATTTCAGCAGAGAGAAAGGCATTCCTCTTTCTTTTATTTTCTTTTTAAAGAGATAGAAGCTTGTCACTGACATACTGATTGAGATGGCATTACAACAGTTTACCTCGTCATCATGTTTTGTTAGAAGCGGTTTGTTGTTCCCGTTTCCCCTATGTATTTGTTTGTTCAGGTTTTTCTTCCTCACAGTTTTAATTTATTTGCTTTCCAGACACGAAGTTGATATCAAAACTTCTTTGCAAACTCGTCCCTGCATTTTCTCTTAAAAGCTCTGTAAACCATGGAAAATCATGGAAACTAAACCAGCTAAACTAAGAAGAACTTGAATAGTATTTATGAAAACAGCATCAAAAACTGACTAAAACAATTGTATACATTCATTAATACAGGGGACGATTTTGATACAGAGTTTAATGAATATTTTGAACCAAAGAAAAATGTTGCTTTTGAAAGACTTGTCTTCCGGCAGACAGTGCAGCAGCAAGGCGAAACGCTAGACATGTTTGTTACTAGGCTCAGACAACTAAAACTTGCAAGTACGGCAATTTTACTGACTAAATCATCAGGGACCAAGTGATTGACTAGTGCTTATCAAGCAGATTGCGGCTTCGGCTTTTAAGAGGATCAAATTTAACGTTAGACAAAGCCCTGACAATTGCATGAGCATGAACTCATGTTGCTACCGTGTCCGCAGAAAATCTGTGTGCAGTATGTTTCAAAGAAAATGGAAAAAATACGTCTTCAAAACTAAAATATTCAGGGATAGAGCGGTGGTGGGTGTTGCGTCTTCAGCCTTACCAGTATAAGATACAATACCATCCTCGTCCCACAAATGTTGCAGATGCCTTATCCAGGCTGACCAAGGTCACACCCAGACAAAATATCAGGAACTGTGCAGAGGAATACGTGAGATTCATCTCTCACTATGCAGTACCAGGATCTATGTCCCTACTAGAAATTAGTAAAGCCTCAGAAGCTGATCCAGAGCTAAGAGCGTTGAAGCAGTGCCTTGACACAGGCGATCAAAAGCAATGCAACAGGGCATATGTATCAGCCTGGACTGAACTTATTACATACGACACTGTTATTCTACGAGGAAGCAAAATTGTTATGCCTGTTAAACTGCCACATTCCTTTTAGCGTACCGCACAATACAACATGCCATTTCCAACCGGAGAGTATATTGTTTTCCTGATCGACTACTATTCATGCAGACCAAAAGTAGACGTTCTGAGGTCCACAAGCGTTGTAAATTGGCTGCACCATCTGTTTGTCATGCATGGACTTTCTGCATTACTTTCCACAAATAATGGACCTCAGTTCACATCTGACACCTGGCACAGGTGCATACCTCCAAGGAGCAGGAATACAATGCACAGGAAACCAGTTGTATTGGTCCCCCAGCTTTTAGCGTACCGCACAATACAACATGCCACTGTAGGGGAAACCCCAGCTCGTCTTTTGTTCAACAGGACACTGAGAACCAAGCTTCTCAGTGGACTTGTCACCACACCAACTCCAGACCAAGATTTGAGAGAGGGCGGGTAACCTGCAGAAGAAGTTAAAAGGAAAGCAGTGCACAGATGACAAACGTAAAACACACACATTAACACACATCAACGTTTTGTTCAAATATTTTATTTATTTATTTTGTCTTTGATAAAAACGGCGCATGCTGCGTCTTTTCAACTTCAGTACTGCCTTTGTTGTTTTCTGTTCCTGCATCTGGCCTGACATCACCACTTAACTGTCCTGTCACAATCCCACTGTCTAATAATACAGTGCAAAGCAAAAACTAATTAAAGACATGTCAGATGACAGAGGTTTGCAGCTGAATGAATAGCTTTGCTCTCAGATTTTTAGATACTCTAACTTTACTGTGTTAATACTTCTGCATTCAATTGATAAAACAAGTATGTTGCATTTGTGTGGTTGATCTTTGACATAAAAGTTAAGGCAGTAGGTTAGGTCTGCATCTGTATTCCAACAGCAGTAAAACAGTTTGTGTAACCATAGAGGCTTGCTTTTTGTTAGAGCTTAATTTATTGTTTTGCTCTCAAGGCGCACCCCATCTTCAGTTTCACTGCCAAAGTTGTATAATGATTGTTTAAAAGTATATCGGTTTATGTGTCGCTACCTAATTAAATAGTGAGACTTTTCTTGGAGTTAATGCTAGGAGGCCTGTCACTATTGACCAGTCAATACAGTACTTGGTGGCAGTGGGTTTTCAAATTGGAAAAAGACAACTGAAAAATGTGGCGATCACCAAAAACAAAAAAAAAGTTCACGTTTCAGTAGTCGTGAAATTGAGTCCCCTCCCCAAAATGTTGGACTCAAATAACATAAAATTCAATAAATATACTGTGTCTCATTCATAAATCAAAATCTCAGCATCAATTTAATAAACACCTGGGCCAATATGAAAACATAAAACACAAGAAAGTTCAAGAAAAACATTCCAGCCTCTTCTGGGCAATTAGCAAAGTGTAGCAGAGCTGGAGAAAAAATGATTGAAGTTCACAATTTATCGGTTTGGTTCCGTTATATGCTGTTGGGGTTATTATTTGAGGGGAGAGAGAGACCTCTAGCGGCTGGCATAGGCAAATAACTAATTTGCAGCAGGAAGTGCATGACTTGCTTTATGGCTTTAGTTGGAAATCTGCTATTGTCTAAGATGGTGAGTTGTTTTTCTCTCTGCTCCTATAATTATTTTTATTTTTGGAAATGTTGTTCATAATGCCTCAGACACCATCTGTAAACATTAATAAGGATGTTGACACATGTGTTGAGTCATTTTTGCGAATTTGAGGCATTTAGTAATTATTAATTATTATTATAAAATACATGCATGTGTTTGTGGCATGTGACTAGCAATACGGTTGGGTCTTGATTATAATGCACATGGAGAAAATACACTGAACTACAGTATGATAAATACTTATGAGACAGTGTATGCTAATCCGTCCTACATTCGATAAATAGAAGAGGGAAGTAACTGCTGTATGAAGTGTCTGTTCCAACCACAGTTTGTTGTTCATCAGGTATGTTTTATGTTTATATATTTTGTATGTTATGTTAATGATGATGGGTCTCCCTATGTTATTTGTATTTTATGTTGGAAACATTTGTCTTAGTTATGTTTATTGTATCCCAATGTTCTGTATGGGTAATCCTGATACTGAATTATTTTGTTTGCAAAAAAATATATAAGAGAAAAAGAAAGGGTTTGTGCAATGTTATATTCTAATGTAAAACTATACGATCACACTGTATTTTACTGAAATATGACCAGTGTATAATACTGTATTTCCAGTTTTAAATCTGCTATTGCCTAAGATGGAGAGAGAAATAACTGCTGTATGGAGTGCCTGTTCCACAGTTTGTTGTTCATCAGGAATAAATATCGGATGAACCTGCCGGCCCGTGTTGGTGTGGTTGCTTCAGAAGGCATAGCAAGCCGCAATGCAGAACAGTGAGTGAGATCAGACAGGTTATATTGGTGCCGTGACCCGGATCATCAGATCAGCGGAGTGCCGATCGCGGTGGAGCTGCTGCATCTATTGCCAGTTTGTTATTCAGGTTAGATACTAACTGGTAAAGACAATATTACATATTGAAGTATTTTTTAAATTATTATTAATATTGTTACTATTATTACAGTTTTTGTTGTTGTTCGTTTTGTGCGAATCCTAATTTGCATTGGTCATAGGATAAAATGGCAGAGGGGGATAGATGGTGATACTCCATTTTGGGGGATTGGGAGAGCCCCGCCTTTGAGTTCTCTACAAACATCATATATTAAGCCTGGACAAGTTAATCCCCAAACTTCAGTTAAACACACCTCTGTATGTGGAAGGGCTTGTGAAAAACCTAGTTATTTAGTTATATGGTTCTGATACATGCCCCACTATAAACACAGCCCCATACACCTCAACCCCCAAGGTTTCCCCAGATGGGGGTGAGTCAAATGATACTATTAGACTATTAGGGAAGCACATTGGCGACTCTGTCACAGCCTGTCTGTTATCTGAGAAAGAAAGTACAGCCACCTGGGTTACTGGGTTAGATTTATCACAGTTGAATGTGATTTTGAAGTCTGACATAAAAGAACCTCCAATCTTTTGGTTTGGGTGGCTCAGAGAAGTGTAGTAGCCAAGAATGGAAATATACTTGCGAAAGAGAAGCTTTAGAACAACTGACCAGTTTGATGAAATAATGAGTAGGCTGATGGGTAGCGCAAAGGATGTAGTCAGAATAGGATTACAAAGCAACCCTTCACTAGACCCTCTACAGAGCCCTGAGATAATTTGTGGCATACTTAAATAGCACTTCAGTAAATTGTCATATTCATGCATTCCCCTCACAGACTTTTACAGACTCCACCAAAGGCAAGAGAAGGCCCTATTGATTATTGGGTTAAATTGAATAAAGCAGCAGACATTGCAGAGGAGTGTTTATGAGTGTTTATAGCGACAGGGCAGGAAGATTTAGAATCTCAATAATGAGGTTGCAGTGATGTTTGTCAGGAATTGTCCTGATCCATGTCTGGCCTATGTGTTTAAGTGTAAATCTGTGGATAGCTGGACAGCAAAGGAAGTCCAGGAAAGAATAGATGAGTAGAAGAATAGACAGCGTAAGCAGAAGTCTAGAGCCTGTATGCCACAAGTGCCTGACCATCACAAAAAACAGAATAGGGACATTTTCAGTGACAGTATCCAGTCAAATGTAACTCAAGTATCACCAGTGGAGTTGCAATCTTGTAAGTAGGCCTCATGGCAACTGCCTAAGGTGACTGATTCTAGCGTTACAGTACAGTCCAGCTTGGATTGCATGGTTGGGATGTTGGAAAAGGTCTTGGAGCAAGTTACCTTGCAAGATAATCAAAGAGTTTCAGGCACACATAGTAATCCATGGCAAACTAAGGGGTCGGCTATTAATAAAGCTTGTCAGATTTGTAATGACGTGTCCCATACCACATTTACCCATTGTAGAACAGACCATCTGTGCTTCAAGTACTATGGATCTGGCCACCTTAAAAGAGATTGCTCCCGAGCAGGGTTACCATCGCAACAGACAGCTTCACTGAATACATGTGCTGGTAGCAACCAGGGAAACTAGAATGCCTGCATTGGAAAAGGGGATGTGTGGGCACTACTGAAAACTCCCTCTGTAGTGATTTACTGGATTTGGAGGCTGTTTGATTAGCAAAACCTTACCTGACCACGCAAAGTTAGTAATTCAGAATATACAGCACCTGAGTGGTTGTGAAAGTTTATTTTTCAAAATTGCGTAACAGTAAATGCCATGCTAAACACTAGCTCTATGGCTTGTACCATAAATGAATCTGTGGAAAAAACTTTGATTGGAGCTGGAGCACTAGAGAGTGCTGTAAAAGAGAACACAGTGGAAGAAAGCGAGTGCATCTGAAGAGAGTTTGTGATCTTGAGTTTACGGTTGTAAGTTATTAGTGCCTACCTTGGTCATACCAGGACCTGTTGATGATTTGATTCTTGGGATAAATGTCATCAAGTATCTCATACACAAATTCAAACAGTTGGATAAATACAGGGAGATGATTGCAAAGCCCAGAGTTTCTGATGCTGATGGGAGTGAGGAGTTCTTAGCTATGCTGGCAGGCATTATTCAATGGAAGGGTGATGAGTTACCAGATATTATGGGAACAGTGAAGCTCAATCAGGCAGTCACATTAACACTTGATCATGAACATTTAGTATGGGGAAAGTTACCAGTGAAAGTACGAGGCTCCCCCGGCAGCACAGTGATAGTTGAACCTACTAAAGGCTTGTTCAGCTCCGAGGAATATCTTAGTGGGACGCTTAGTAACCCCCATGTGGGAAGATGGTTGGGTCCTGTTGAAGATTATAAATCCCACAAGTAAGTCTGTGACACTCAAAAGAAATGTCAAGATTGCTGATGTTTACCCCTGTCTAGCATTAGAGGATGTGATGAAGGAAGGAACTGACACTGACTTGACCTTGAGATCTAACAACCAACAGAAAGATTGTAAGCAGTCACCACAGGCTGCTACAATTTGTGACACTTTGAAAGAATAAGGATTAGGGGACTTAAACCTTGACTCATGTGACGTATCTGATTTCTGGAAGGTATTAAGTATGAAGATATTTTCTCTAGACATAGACTTGACTGTGGTGAAGTGAAAGATTTTGTCCACAGGATACATTTGACAGATGAGAGGCCTTTCTGATTGCCCTACAGATGTGTTCCACCTGCCCACTACCAAAAGATACGGTTAGTTCTGAGTGAAATGGAGGAGAGGGGAATAATAAAAAGTCCATTAGTGAGTTTGCCTCACCTCTGGTCTTGGTGTGGAAGAAGAATGGTGACCTTCACATTTGTACTGATTTTCGCTGGCTAAATGCAAGCACAATAAAAGATGCTCACCCACTCCCACACCACTCTGTTTAGTACATTGGATCTAACTTCTGGTTTTTAAAATGTTTCTCTCCATGAAGAAGACAAAAACACCTGTCGGTTTACATGAATATAACAGACTCCCACAAGGTCTGTGTAATAGGTTTATGCACATGATGATGAGTATATTTGGGGACCAGAACTTTTGAAGTTTACTTTGTTACCTAGATGATTTAACCCTTTGTGGTCCTATGTTGGACCAGGTCTGACATTAAAATTTTTCCTTTCCAGTCATCAAAAATATGTCAAGCACAGGTTTCTAGTCGTTTTTTCTCCGGAAAAAGCCGAGAAAACCTTTCAATAGCTGAGTAAGACTGATAGGAGCCAAACGAAGTCGAAAAAAGAGGCGTATTTGAGCAATACACATAGCCCTTGCACCACTGAAATAACCCGAACACAAACAAAGAAGATAGCTGCTTCCTCTTCCAGTGCTCAAAGAATATCACGAAGATTTGCAGAGATTTTTGAGATGTTATAGTTATAAATGACTTGGATTGCATTATTGAGGAGTTAGGTGATAAAATGAGTGATCAGGAGAGGATTTATTAATATGCATGACTATGAAGAGGTATGTGAAAAATGCAGCGAACAAGGGGTGGGGCTTGGCTGGAGATGCAGTACTGATGTTCTTTTGCTACGCAATGCCTTTTAAACCTGTCTTACTTTGAATTTTTATTTTATTTTAAACAGCTTGTGTGTAAAATAAACAGCATGTGTGAAAATAAATTGGACCTGATGCGCCTGACAAGCTCTCTATAAATGGACTGCTAAGGGTTAATAATCTTTACTCCAGATGCACAGGAAGCCATGAGAAGGCTAGAAATGGTCTTTGAAAGACTACGGGCCCACAACCTAAAGCTCGCTCCCACGAAATGTAATCTGCTTAGACGCTCTGTGCAATTTCTTGGCCATGTGATTGATGAGAAAAGGGTCTCTAAGGACCCTGCCAAAGTTGAAGCCATAGTTAGCATAACTAAAGCAGATTTAATGTGCCCTGATGGTGTCAGTCCTTCAGCAAAAAAGTTCAATCCTTCCTTGGGTTGGTAATATGGTATCAGCATTTCATAGAAAACTATTCATCAGTATCTAAACCACTGATGCAGTAAACTGAAGGAAACAAGACTGGTAGAGGGAGAAGGCAGAAGAATTGGGATCTACCTAGGAAGTTAACAATGGCTGATTGAACCCCTGAATGTGAGAAGGCACTTGAAGAATTCAAAAGTGCTTTGCTGGCCAATGTTGAGTTGGCTCATCCTTACTTTTCTAAGCTGTTTATAGTGTCCACAGATGCCTCTTTTGATGGGTTTAGAGCAGTTGCTCCAGGGGAAGAGAAAGCACGTCTGATTGCCTTTGTAATTAAGTCATTGAGCAGAGCACAAAGCAAATACCGTGTACATCGCCTTGAATTTCTGGCTTTGAAATGGAATTGGAGAGTTCAGCTACTGGTTAAGGGTCATATGTTCACGGCTTGGATAGACAATAATCCTCTCACCCACATTCTGTCGAAACCAAAGCTAGATGCATGAGAACAACAGTGGGTGGCAAAGATCGCATCATATGAGTTTGACATCAAATATGTCCTTTGTCTGAAGAACGCTGTGGCCAATGCTTTGAGTAGGGAACCATTCGTGGGGAGCAGACTCATTTATCGCCCGATAAGAGAGACATATTTTACTTGCAGAGTATGAGAAGCTGTCAGGGGGCATGGTGCAATATCTGTTCAGATGGTCCACAGTTATCAAGAAGTCCTTTAAACAGCTAAAGGTCAGGGACAGTGAAGTAATCAAAATGTGGGATCCAGAAATGCTCCCAAGGTTGAGAAACCTGTGACTGGCTCTCTGTTGAGTGCAAAGGTTTCTGCTATTTTTGAAAGGCGCACCGATTGGGAGACAGGCACCAAGAGTACGAACTGTTGCATTAGCTAACCATGTCCAGCAGTTAACCACCTTTGGACAGGATGTGTTGCTTTCATTTTCTTTATGAAGTCTGAGGGATAAGCAGTTAGAGGACAAAGAGCTTTCAAGGGCAATGTATTATGTAGAGGAATGATGCAGACCCTCACGGAGGGAAAGAGGCAAGGAATGTGCAAAAGTGCTGAAGCTCCTCAAACAATGGGACAGATTAGAACTGGATGGTGGAATCCTTTACAGGGTATCAGAAGACCCAATTACCAGGAGGAAGAGGTACCAGTATGTTGCGCCGACATCTCTGAAAGAGGAGACCGTGTGGGGTGCCACAATGAAGCAGGACATCAGGGTCAGTTCAGAACACTTCATCTTATCAGATAGAGGTTTTACTGGATAAATGTTGACAAAGATGTGAGGAATAATGTGAAATGTTGTACCTGATGCATGATCAATACAACCCCACAGCCAGAGGGACAAGCGCCATTGGAGAGCATAAAAACAACTGTTACATTAGAATTAGTCTGCATAGACTTCTGGACTACACAGGACTCCAAGAACTGTAGATGTTTTAGTGATCACGGATCACTTTACGAAGATGGCACATGCTTTCCAATGCTCTTACCAGGCAGCTAAACAAGTAGATCGGAAGTTATGGAATAACTACTTTTGCATCTATGGATTCCCTGAATGTATTCATTTGGATTGGGGGGGGGAGCAAATTTTGATAGTGAATTAATTAGCAGATTACTTCAGCTTTCAGGCATTAAGAAGTCCAACACTACGCCCTATCACCCTGTGGATAATGGTACAACTGAACATTTCAACCAGATGTTAGGTAACATGATTTGGTCTCTTTCACCGAGAGCCAAGCAAAAATGGCCACAGATGCTCCAAACTTTGAATAATTGCACTGCTCATGGATCCACAGGTTTCCCTCCCTTTTTATTTAATTCCCTCCCCATTGATATGTTTATTTTTATTATTACAACAGAAAAAAAACCCCAAAAAATACAGGATTACAAGCCACTCTCTTTAAAGTTAACCGTTTAATACTGCCCATGAATAGCTTAAGATACAAAACTGGAAGAAAAAGCATAACATTTCCCTCCATAACAGTCAGCCTGTTGGTTGTTCAAGAAAGAACTGATGGGGTTGAGCATAACGCTTATCACTCTTAGCTCTATCAATACCTCTTAAGGTGCCTTTTACACCTTATATACTCAATTCCCGTTTATATCACAAGCATGCTAACCATTCTAATTCCTGGGTTAATATTTCATCCTGTCACCTAAAAATTAATATGACCTTTAAACAATGAATTTGCCCATTTTCTCTAGGTATGTGTCTGTTCTTGGAAAGTTTGAAACTCACTAGGAGAAAATTTTACCAAAATGTATTGGTTTGGTTGCATTATATGCTATTGGGGTTGTTATTTGAGGGGAGAGGGAAACATCTTGTTGCTGAAACAGGCAATTACTTATTTTGCGGCAGGAACTACATGACTTGCTTTATGGCTGTAGTTGGAAATCAGCTATTGCCTACTATAGTAAGTTGTTTTTCTGTGTGCTCCTATAATTATTTTTATTTCTGGAAATATTGTTCATAATACCTCAAAAACCATCTGTAAGGACCACTAATAAGAATGTTGTTACATGTGTTGAGTCATTTTTGCGAATTTGAGGCATTTAGTAATTATTAATTATTATTATAAAATACATGCTCATGTATGTGGCCTGTGACTAGCAATACGGTCGGATCTTGATTATAACTCACATGGAGAAAATACACTGAACTACAGTATGATAACTACTTATGAGACAGTGTAGTATGCTAGTCCGTCTTACATTCAATAAATAGGAGAGAGAAATAACTGCTGTATGAAGTGCCTGTTCCAACCACAGTTTGTTGTTCATCAGGAATAAATGTTGCATGAACCTGCCGGCCCATGATGGTGTGGTTGCTTCAGAAGTCATAGCAAGACTGAATGCAGAACAGCGAGTGAGATCAGACTAGTTACATAAGCTTCTACCTGTTAAGACGTTTGCAGTGAAATGTATATACCAAACATCAGTAATGGACCTTGTTAAGATACTCAAGTGAGTTGCATGATCTTAAATTGAGGAGGAATTGAGTTTCTAACTCTAGAGCACTGGACAGCTTCACAAATATACTTAAAATAGTAGAGTAACAGACATAAATAACTTTCATTTCCAATGGAGAACACTCTGGAGAGAAGGGGAAAGAAATGAAGAAAAACCTGACTTAAATGGATATGAGGCAAGACCAGGCTTTAAACCTTCAGCTCTTAACTTAATTCTACGAGAGATACCTAGTTAGTCAGCTCCTCCAAGTCCTGATTGAAACGATATGTTTAATCTGGTCTTTCCTCTACTTCGCTGTTTTCAGTGTACATAAGTTTGCATTTGTCAACTTCTAGGTTCTTGTACACCAGAGAAACAAATATGACTGTACAAAGATCTAGACTGAACTTTAACCTGAAGAACAGCAGCAGAGGCTATGCACTAAAAATCAATTCCCACTGGACACAGATCTAAGTATATGTGGACAGATTCTCTAAACACTGGCCACAATGCAAATGTGAAGCAGTTATTTTCAAAAAGGAAAAATGAAATGTTACAATACTTCCATGGATTTATGCCCTCCTGTGAAAGTCTTTTGGAGGTGCGTTGAAAACAAAACAGAACCCTCAACAAAGCTTATTTTCTTTTAAAAACTACAGGAGCCTTTTTACTAACACAGACATACACACACACAGACCCAAATAAACTGTTTAAATATTCTATTAATCAGCTTTTTTCTGTGTCCGGTAATTACAGGAATAAGCAGCTATGCATAGCTTATTATAAAGGTACAGGAGGGAAGGAGTGAGGTGAAGGCAGAGGGAATTACTCCGCTGCTCTCTGATTAATGTGAGCTCACAGCTTCCTGCTGATGACTGGGGGAGAGAGTCTGACACACAGCAGGGTAGCCCCCTTGGTAAGGAGACCTGATAAAGATTTATCTGTGCAGCTGAGAGAGAGAGAGAGAGAGAGAGAGAGAGAGAGAGAGAGAGAGAGAGAGAGAGAGAGAGAGAGAGAATGCAGGTTGGGAGATCACGTCTCTTCAAAGAGCAGCTAAAGCAGTAAAGAAATAGGGGAGAGCCTTGTCTAATCTCATTCACACTCCTTTAATCTTGTTGCATAATAATAATGATGAGGTTAAGTGACTTGCTCAGGGTCACAGAGTGAGTTAGTGGCTGAGCTGGGATTTGAACTGAGGCCCTCCTTGTTATAAGCCCTTTTCTTTAACCACTGGACCACACAGCCCCCTGAATGCCCACTTCAATGACCTTTTTATACTTTTACACTGTAGGGAATTGTTTAGGCTGGATAAAAAATGAAATCTAGGGCTCCTGAGTGACACATCTGGTAAAGGCACTCCGAGTGGAGTGCAGGTTGCACCCTATAGCCTGGAGGTCACCGGTTCGAGACCAGGCTATTTCATTTCTGACCGTAGATGGGAGCTCCCAGGGTGGAGCACCGCCCGGGGGTGGGGGGCTTAGCTTGTCCAGGGTGTCCACGGCTCACTGCACACCAGTGCCCCCTGTATTCTGGACGGGCACCTGCAATTGCCTGTTAGCTGTCCAGAGAGCTGCGTTGCCCTCCGACGCTGTGGCTGCACGGTGAGTCTGCAGTGTGAAAAAAAGCGGTCGGCTGACTGCACACGCTTCGAAGGACAGCTTGTGTTCATCTTCGCCGCTCCCAAACCAGCACAGGGGTGGTAGTGGTCTAAAAAAAATAACAATTGGAAATGACAAATTGGGAGAAAATAATAAAATAATTGACAACTACTAAAATTAAAATAAATAAATAAAATCTTCTATGAAATAATGGGGTTTATTCAATTAATCTAAACAATGGACGGTCTAAATACCGTTATTGTTTAAATCAGTGTCTCGTAACAGTGTACAGTATGTGAGTCTCTTTAAAAGTAAATCAATTATCCCCTAGCTATGCAAAGCCAAAGAAATGTGTCTGCCAGGCTGGGGATCCTACTGTAGTGCCTGCAGCAATTATCATGATCCACATATCACATATGAGCTTTATCGTGCTTTGGAGGAGAATGCCCTTGAAATTGACATCCATATTTACAAACATATTTTCTGCTATAAACAAATAGAAGATGAAAGTAAAATTTAATTAGCTATATAATTCTATCAGTGGCTTGCCAGATGGCCAGACTTACTTTTTTTTCTTTAACCACATAAAGTGAATGCTGAACCACTTGAAGCTGATGTCTCTGTTACTAACAAGACCAGATTAAAGACATACAAACAATCTGTAAACCTACTGAACATCTGAGGCATTCCTTTACAGGGAAAACCTGACAAATATTGAAGACAAATAAGAAACAATAGGGATTAAAGACAAAGCTGAGGGACTGAGGAGAGGCAGTGTGGTCTAGTGGTTAGAGCTGAGGGACTGGGAGGGAGACAGGGTGGTCTAGTGGTTAGAGATGAGGGACTGCGAGGGAGACAGGGTGGTCTAGTGGTTAGAACTGAGGGACTGGGAGGGAGACAGGGTGGTCTAGTGGTTAGAGCTGAGGGACTGGGAGGGAGGCAGGGTGGTCTAGTGGTTAGAGCTGAGGGACTGGGAGGGAGGCAGGGTGGTCTAGTGGTTAGAGCTGAGGGACTGGGAGGGAGGCAGGGTGGTCTAGTGGTTAGAGTTGAGGGACTGGGAGGGAGGCAGTGTGGTCTAGTGGTTAGAGTTGAGGGACTGCGAGGGAGGCAATGTGGTTTAATGGTTAGAGCTGAGTGAATGGGAGGGAGGCAATGTGGTTTAATGGTTAGAGCTGAGTGAATGGGAAACTGTTATCTTCTGGTTAGCACCGAGGAAGCATAATAGGCAAAAATAAATTTCTTGTAGAAATTCGTAAAAGTACATAGTATAGGGGACTCTTAGCAGACTTTGGAACAGTAATTAGTGCTACTAGTTGTGTTGCTCCTGAAAATATGGTAGGCAGACTTTTCTTTAAAAGTATGAAAACCTGTTAATTTAAAAAATATATACAAAAGGAAGATTGGAGATAGGGATGATACTACAGCTAGTGATAGGTAGGGAAGTGCATTTTAAACCAAATGATGGTTTTACTCTTTGACTGAGTTCATTAAGGCAGGGAATAGTATTGAACCTGTCTTTGAAAAAATGTGTTTCAGCTGAGAAACGATAGATCGTCTCTATTGGAAAGCCTTTAGCAGACACAGATTTTGTTTCATAGATCGTTAGTGAAATACTCCTGCTTTAAAGATCCAATGTGAAAGCTATATCTGATAACAAGGGGGATTGTATGAAAATGCAATATTTCAATAAAGCAATCTGGCTGGTTTTACACAACACTTTTCAGAAACAGTCTAGTCGTTAGAGCTGAGAGACTGGGAGGCAGTGTGAGCTAGGGATCAGAGCTGAGGGACTGGGAGGCAGTGTGAGCTAGGGGTCAGAGCTGAGGGACTGGGAGGGAGGTAGTGTGGTGGTGGTTACAGCTGAGGGGCTGGGAAGGAGACAGAGTGGTCTAGTGGTTAGGGCTGAGGGACTGGGAGGCATGAGGTAGTGTCCTTAATTACAGCGCACATAATAACAATACCATTTAACGGCTGATAATTTATTTTGGCTTATTGGCGGTTTTGATTGGATCAGCAATATTACTTCCACCAATCAGAGGATGGCATACAGTGCCCGTATTGATCCCGCCCTCTGGCAGACTGGTATACAGAACAGGTTAAAGAAATGCTGGACAAGAGAAATAATGTGTCAGATATCAAAGTGGAGATGATAATGGCAGTGATGAAGCTAGTTTGCTTGAAAACATTAAAAGTAGACCAGACATTTGCATCAATGGATTTAAAAAATCTGGAATTGATGATGCAATCAGAAACCCAGAGGCACTGTAAACTGCTTGCTACTGTAGTAGGACTGTTCTTTGTGGTTTTTATTTTTTTTTATTTTTTTTACAAGGGTTTAATTTAGTATTGTTTGTGTCAGACTTGCTAGAAAGTCTGTAACGAAATTGTTGATTGTTATTGTAGATATGATGTAGATACGATTACTGAAGACACTGACTGTGAAGGTATCGCAAGGTCCATAAACAAAACAACACTATTCTGCACCACATTAAAACTGAACTGATTTTGCCAGTGCTTGCTTGTCTATTAAGTAAGTTTGAAATTATTTTGAAACAAATTAAATAATTTTTGTTTCGGCTTTATTGTTAAAGTTTTCACATGTGGCAATACTGTCCTACAATTACTGTATGATACTTTGATCATTCCACTGAGTTATGTTGTGATCAACAAGTACCACATACAAGAGAAAGGGGGGCGAGGTCCAAAAACTTGGAGAACCACTAGTTGGGAGGGAGGAAGTATGATCTTGTAGTTAGAGCTGAGAGTGGGATGGAGGGAGGGAGGCAGTGTGGTCTAATGATTAGAGCTGAGAGACTTGGTGGGAAGCAGTGTGGCTACCGATTAGAGCTAAGAGACTTGGAGTTTACTATATGAAGCAACTTTTTTTGACTAACTGAACCTTTTCCCCTCTCTTATAGATGCTTGGAGTGGAGTAAATTCTAGATCCAAATCAAACCCTTACTTGTCTTTTGTTTCCTTGTCTTTTGCTGGGAGTCTTTGATATGCCTGCTACCTTGCTGTGGTAGTTTGTAACAGCTTAATCCATAGCCTACGACATGTCTTCATTTGCGGTGGGTTCAAAAACTCACTGGCTGATGCAGTAAAGTAAACTTCACGCTCTGATCATTACCTGCTCCAGAGCAGAGAAGATGATGAAGAAGCACCCAATTAGGGTTTTAGAGGAGCATGCAGCAGCAGAGCAAAAGCAGCGAGTTGCAGATCGGCTGTCTCTCTATTCACGTTAAACCGAATCTCCGAATCTCCTAATTGTCAGGGAGCAAGGGAACAAAGCCTGCTTCTGCCTGCAAATCACTTTTTGTACGCTAACCTTTCGTACGCCTCTTTAAATGTCAGAAAAAAATGAAATAAATAAAGATCCTGCATTAGGGGAAGAGACGCTCTTTACATCTTTACATGTTTAAATTAGCCTTTAATTGCAGCAGCAGCAGCAGCAGCAACGCTCCATCTGACATTTCCACAGAGCTGGCTGCTAGAACCCCTCCGCCAGTATTAAAAAGAGAAAAAAGAATAGAGGCAGTGTGAGGGAAGGAGCTGAGGAGCATTTCCCTGTCTATCTGTCTGTCTGTGTGACTGCAGCAAGACCCTCTTCCAGAAACATCTGTAATGTTATTGCAGCAAAAATACGTTGACTTAATAAGTTCCAGCTTGTGCAGTTAACACTTTCTCATGGTTAATAATTTAAAATGTGTATTACAATATATTTCAAGATTAGCAAGATGCAGTGGTTTCATTTATAAAGTGACATCTTGCAAATTGAGGCCTGAATGGGTACAACAAAATGTGGCTTTATACAGAAGATACGTGTAACAAATGAATAAATATTTGTAGATTTAAAAGAGGGGGGTGGGGGTAGATTGCGCTATGTTCGTCAATTTAATAGATGCTTGATACATTTGGGGACTACAGCTGATGGCCTTAATACTAAATACAGGGTGGCCTATATGTTGAAGGTGACTTTGCATTGCTGTTAATTGGGACAAATCAGGACTGTAAAAAGTGTGTTTAATTGTGTTTTAACTGCAGTGGTTTAAAGACAGGTTTTATTCTACTATGTGAATAGTGTGGCTTGTACGTTTTACATATACATGACGTCTACTCTTATAGACCTGTAGGAATGGTTAAATTCTGAATGGTATACAGGGCTGTCACTGCTATGTAAGTAAAGAACAGGTACAGATCTATGCCACTTGTGTTGATGGACACAGGTACTAAGGGATGGAAATGAGACTCTTACTGTGCAGCAGTTTTTCCCATTCCAGGTTTTAAAATTAGCCTGATTATCCATAGTGTATGGGTAACAAGATGAGGTGTGTCTTAATAAACTCTTAAAAAACCAGGAGTGGAACAGAGTTCTCTGCAATGGGAGTTATTTCCATACCTGGGTACTGTGAATCTCTTTATGTGATAGACTGATTCAGTTCCTTGGTCGGGGTGATAGACAAGTTCCCCCTGAGCTTGTAATGCCGACAGGAACATGTGTTCCTGTGTGTAGCTATTGCAGGTACAGCTGTACCTGCAGAGAGAATCGGAGGGTAGCTCTATGGCAGTGAAGCAGCCAAGTGGAAACATGTCTCAAGCTCTGCTTGCGTTACACTCGACTGGAGCTTCATTTCCCTCGGCACACTAACACTGCCGACTTCAGGGTTTACCCTACACTCACAGCCCAGAAACAGCAGAGTTTACCATACAAGCAGAAACATAGGCATCTATTTAATTATGTATTTATATAGTAGACCCTGACACTGTTGTGATATAATCATCTGAAATGTATTTGTATGAGATGGATTATATCAGATGTAAATGGTTCAAAATACCCAGCTAAATGCAGATCCTTAAACCCTTTCTTGTAACTTTCTGAAGTCTATTTGGCCTCCCTTCATTGTCACTGTCAGCCCTATCAATGCGTTTCACTGGTGTTGAGAGGGATAGATAGTCATCCGATCACTCCTTGCTCATCTCACACAGAGAGGATACACCAGTCTTTGTAAAGCACAATGTAAAGAGCTGAAAATCTGTATTTCCCGAAGTGCTGGGCATTTGCATCTTGGGCAATATGAGCCTGTCAGAAGAACAAAGTTTCAACTAAAGCAGTCAGTAGTGAATTCAGTTTCCACCACAGCCCTTGGCTAAGTTTTTGCAAGCAGTACGAGACAGTGTGAGTGTTTCTTGGGTTGAGTGATCAGAACTCCTAATCTGCTTCTAATTCTTATTGACTCAATCAATAGTGATGACTGATGAATTGGGAATTGGGTGACTGAGTAAAATGGTGACCAATCAGTGTTAATTTGTCTAACTTGCAATGCGTGTTAATACCCCTGTTAACTTCAGTGATCTGTTGTTTTAATCAGCAACACCTCTTTATTTGGGCATATGTAAAACATATTTTTGTAGGTAAATTAATCCTTACAGTAAAATGTGTTGTATTTATTTATTTATTTAACTGTGCTTATTAAATGGAATTGATAGATGCTGTGCGTTGAAACTTGGGCTGAATTTCAATAATTTACTCTACACGTGCAATGCAGCAGTGTTCCAGAAATGGAACAATGACATTTTTCACACAGTTCTTTCATATGCACTGAACTGAAATGAAACACATCAAATCCTTTTACAGAACACAGGCGGTCCTAAATGATGATTTTATATAGCAGAACCTCGCTATGGTTACCAGAGTCACTGGTGTATTGCTGAACACATGCACTGGGGACTAGAGGTAGATTTGTATGAATTAGCATACTTCCTGGACAAAAAACAATCCTTAATGAATATGGAGAATATGGTTTCAAATCCTGTCTTTCTGTCCATTTTATAAGTGTAGTCTGCCTGCTCAGGGGCTTGTGAATGTGTTTTGAATGTTGAAGGAGGTCTTAAACCAATCAGATGCTTGGAGAGTCTGGAACTGTCTTTCAATACTGAGTGTAATCTGCAACAATCTGTGGAGGTCTCAGATCAATTACACAAGTGATTTGACATTGATGGCTGAATCTACGAGTCTGTTGTTTTAAATTGTTTCTTATAAAGAGGCACTACAGCACATTGACTCCTCTCTCTGTAAGTCCTGAGGAAAATAGAAATGCAGCCACGTGTTTGTGGATTCACATCAGCTGAACATCTCTAGGGTGCATTTTGGATTATTGTATATAGTGTGGGTTATGTAGCACGGGTGATTTAAAATGTGTGTATGATATGTGGGCACTGGAATGTCACAATTAGTTCAAGTTCAGAATATGCTGGGGCCAGATTGAATGATTAGCAATTGAATCCCGGCACAGCTGTATTTGAGAGTCACAGATTTCTCACGCGGGGTTGGTGTGTTCAGGGAGAGAACAGAAAAGAGAGAAGGGAGCCAGCGCGATACTTGTTTATTTAGGGTTTATCCAGTGTTTGTTTTGTCTGTCTGTTTGTCCACCATGCCATTTTGTTTTGGTATAACTGTTTTGTTTAAATCATTTACTTATAATAAAACTGCGAAGCCGCACTTCACTCGTCAGACTGTGTTTCTGCATTTCCTGGTCTGTGATGGCACCACACAAGCTATGGTGTCAAGAAGTGGAAAACAGCGCCTTCACAGTATGTGGGCAAGGAACAGTACTGTGGGTACACAGTGTATTTTTTCATTGTTTTTTTGACAATGGAGAAGAATGGACCAAGGAATGGATGTCTGCCTCACCTGCATAAAAGGGGAGGAGTGGTGCCTTGCCATTGGAGAGGTCGGGCATGTGTCACCTGACTGCCACCCCCACACCAGGAGGTGGAAGTGGATACCCGAACAGGGCTAAGAGAAGCACCGGGCCCAAAGAGGAAGAAGAGGATGTCACGTGTTTAGGTTTTCGGAATCAGTCGTTTGACCGACCTAGTGTAGACCCCTAACTTGTAAAACACTATGTACAACTAAAAAGAGAAACAAAATGCTAACCACATATGCGATCCACTGACAGCTAAGTTTACGTACTACGCAACTTGTGCACTAGACGTGATGTCACACCAAGTGTGTCTGTTTGCAAAATGCCAGGATGATGCAATTCTTACTGACTCAGACGTGCAGGCACTTTGAAGTCTCTGGGTCAGACTAGTGTCAGAGTAAGATGAAGGATTGCCTATGCCAGTTCAAAGCAGTTCAATGTTCATGTTAACAAAAAAACGAAATTATTTGCAATGCTGATGTCTTCATTCTTCGCATTGAACACGCTTATTTTCTGTGTTACAGCTAAATGCTGATTTTGAACTTGTTTACTGTACTTAAAATGTTAAGTTTTCTATTAGGATGTGTTACAGTGCTGTTATGTGCATTACGTGCACTAATAAAGATTTATTATTCACTTTAGTATTTTTAGTTTTCGTATAATATATTGTATTCGTGTTCGATCAATTTTCATTGTTTTTGGATTGTTTTGTTTTTATTTTTTTATTATATGCACGGCCCTGCAACTAGACTAATTATCACCCACACGTGATAGTAATGATGGGGGCCGGTACAGTTTACCAGCCTACAGAACTACTGAGACGTATATATATATATATATATATATACACATTGAAGTAGCAGTGAGTGGAGGGACCCGAGAGTGCGGTGCTGGACTTTATTGAGAATCGTTACGGCGGTAATTGAAAAACTCTTCGGATGCCACGTTTACAAATTGTAGTCTTAATATACCATGCCAAGCACGCCTGTACTGATTTTATTTCAGCTGTATTTAAGTTTAAAGTAGTATCCCAAGGCTGTATTTTATTATTTTATTTATTTTAGTTAGATGTGGTCTCAAGGGTTATAGTGCTGTAGTGTACAGCAAGGGTCGATCTGGTGGTGGCCGTAGGGGAATCGCAATTGGAATGGTATTGATATGGGTATGGGTAGCCAGCATATCACATAAGTCCAATTGGGATGATCACCACTCTTGTCTTTGTGCAGACAGTAAGGTACTGATTTAAATTCAATACTTTTAAACTTTGAGTGATTTTATCACCTGTAGTAGTGGTTCTCAGACTTTTTTGGGCCATACCCCTCTTCTTCTTGTCTGTGGTACTTGGCAATGCCCCCCCCCCCCCATTCACCGATCCATTGTAAAAGCAAATGTAACACTGCAGATTACCAACCTACACTTATCATGCTACACGAAAAATGATAAACGACATACATTACCAGATGGCAGTGGACTTCATTGAAAAATATGCAAGCTTAAAATGTACCAGGCAGATGCACAGCACCATCTACAAACTTTGACATGCCTGGAGGTGTCAGCAGATTTGTTTTAATTTAATATATATTGTATAACGGGAAATTTTGGCTGGTATTAAATTTGGCGGATTTGCTACCTTGGGTGATATTTTCACAGCACATTTTGCATTTTATACTTTTAATTCCAAAAACATTTAAATAAATCTTAACTTCATGAAATATATCTGCATAATAACATCGAATGGGCACGAATGCAATTCTCCCATGAAATCAAGAAGCATCTCTGTAATTAAAGATAAAGTAATAGATAAATGGTTAATGGTGAGGCAATACCAACAGAGTCTGAGAAGCCAATGAAAAGTCTTGGTGATAGTATGACGGGGATCTAAAGGACACAGTTCATGTGGGAGAAGTTAGACAACAAACAGTGGAAGGGTTGAACAGCACAGACAGCAGCGCTTTACCGGGCAAACTGAAACTCTGGTGCTTTCCATTTGGTCTACTGCCAAGATTGCTGTGGCTAGACTATGTATGAGGTTTCCTTGACAACAGTTGAGAAGCTGGAAGCTTTAATCAGTTCATACATCAGGAAATGTTTGGGAGTTCCACGCTGCCTCAGCAGAGTAGGACTTTATGGTAAAGGATTACTGCAGCTACCAATCTCTAACTAAGGAGTTTACGTGCGGCAAAGTCCGACTGGAAATTACATCAGTAGATTCACGCGATAAATGCGTAAGGGAGGCAGCACCTGTGTTGAAAACTGGAAGAAAGTGGGTGGCAAAGAAAGCTGTGGAAGATGCTCTTCGAATGGGTGATATTATGGGGCAAGTTCAGCATGGAAGAGTGGGGCATGGTCTCATTTCCTACATGGCAACCCCAGCTCAATGAAGGAAGCAGATAGTCAATGAGGTGCAAAAGCAGGAGGAGAGGAAGAGGTGTGTAATGTCCGTTTCCCAAGCCAAGTTGGGAGAATGAATGAGATATGAGAGTGTGGACAATGGAAAGACCTATGGACAATGGAACAGAGCAGGATCAGTTTCCTCATCATATCAACATATGATGTTCTCCCATCACCACAGAACCTAAACCTCAGGGTGGGTGAGGATCCCTCATGTCCTTTGTGTTCATCACCTGCAACATTAAGGAACATTTTGACAGGATGTAAGGTGGGTCTTAGCCAAGGACGTACTTGGCACCATGACCAGGTGCTGCAATGTCTGGCCTCAGCATTGGAAGACAAGTGTAACTTGACCAATAAGTTGCCACCAGTTCCATCAAAGCATTACACACAAAAGACAATATTCCTCCAACCAGGAGAGCAACCACCAAGAAAAGGTGTTAAAACCAAGCCTCGTCCAGGACAACTGGAAGCTGCTAGAGACTGGAAAATGCTGGCAGATGTTGGTCAACAGCTTATTTTTCCACCTAAGATTGCCACCACTAACTTTCTACCAGTCATTGTCTTGTGGTCCGGATCAGCATGCCTTGTTCATCTGGTAGAGTTAACATTGCCATGGAAGGATACTGTGGATGAGGCATATGAGAGGAAGAAACTTCGATATGCTCAACTAGCTGCTGAAGTGCAACAGTGAGGACGCACTTTGATATCTGACAAGTTATTTCTTTCCCTTGTCCGGTGATTCTTTACATGTTCTGTATACCAGTCTGACAGAGGGTGGGATCGCCACAAGTAATGTATGCATCCCTCTGATTGGTGGAAGTAATATTGATGATCCAATCAAAACAAGCAATAAACCCAAATAAAGTCTTAAGATGTAAAAAAAAAAAAAAAAAATTAAAAACCCTGACCTTTCTAACGCACCCTCAGTATACAGTCCGCATCCTCCAGTTTGAGAACCACTGATCTATAGCAGTGGTATTCAACTCTGGCCCTCGCGATCTAGTCCAGTCCTGGTCTTTGTTCCAACCAGGTCCTAAATTAGTTAATTGCCTCTAAGCAGCTTCAATTAACTACATTAGAACCGGCATGGAGTAAAAACCTGGACTGGATTAGATCTCAAGGGCCAGAGTTGAGTACCACTGATCTATAGTATTTAATGTTTCTGTTTTTTTACTCATTGGTCTCATTGGAAATTGAATTTGCCTCTTGTAAAGAAATACAACTGTTCCTTTTATAGCTTACTTGCCTTGTGGTGGTCTCCCTTCCATGATTGCTGGCATTTGGGCTGCTCCTCGCCAAGATAATTGTGAACTTGTTAACTGTTGGAGAGTTCCTTAAGTTCTATAAATTGAGGGGGAAGGCATATTCGCGACTACATATTTACTATGATCTGTATACAACTCTGATACGGGCGTGAATAGCTCCTGTCACGTTACAACTTTGCAAGAACAATTCTTTAATTGATGGGTTAGAGCTTCATGTAGGTTCTCTTGTAAATGTTTAATTGACGTGTTACAAGATCGAGGATTTATTATGAACACACACACTAGACACAAGGAATGTTTAATCAATAACAGTATTTTATTAAGTACACGAATATTAAACAGAAATCACAAAAGTCAGAAAGTCAGTCTCTTAGTCTTAGCATAAGACAAGTCCAGCTGTCACCCTACTAGCATGGCAAGTGAAATTTGATACTACTTACACTCACAGCCTAAACTGAAATGGTGCAGAAAACCTAAAAACGCACACTAAGTGTACTAATAGCGTATTGTTTAAAGATATGGAAATTTCACGTTAAAAGAACAAGAGAATAGTACTTATGTGTCTGTAACATAGTTGACACAGTCTGGTTTAGACAAGTACTTATGTCTTGTTATTAAGAGATTTTCTGCTGTTAAGCTCAGCAAAAGTGTTATTTGCTACATTTTAAATGTTTTTCTAATAAAAAAAGTGTATTGAAAAAACACAAGCTGCAAAACTCACTCTAATGGTAGAACGACCCTGACACATTTGTAAGTACATTTTTTTTATTATTATTAGTCTATTGTGTAACAATGTATTGTATTGTACTGTTCTATTGCAGGATCTCGTTGTTAATGGGTTTCAAGGCAAAACCCCAGGTGGTTGCAGGTTATAGTGAATTATATAGCAATAGCCCTACAAACCGAATTTCAGCTAACATTAAATTAGGTTCGGCGGGTGAAAGGGGCAATTGGCTTGACAAATGGAGCAGAGGTTGACTGTTGATCTTCAGACGATCTCATCTTTAATAGTTTGCAACGTTCAAATTCGGCCTTTCGAATCTTGGAGACAACCACAGTGTAAATGCCTGGACATTCTAATTTGACTGACTGACTGACTGCCCGCTCAATTAATTTATTGATTCAGTGGTTGATTGGTTAGTTAACTATTCATAATATTGTAAGAATTGTTTTAAGAAATGTTTAAGTATTTAAAGAGTGCTTCTAAACATTCTCATAGATTAAACAATGCTATGAAATGGGGAAAATACACTTATAAACTCCTCTCAAATAGTCAATTTTAACTGGAACTGGAAAATGTATTTAATCAAAATCATTTTTAACAAAAACAATCCTGAACAAAAGATGCTTATTTATTTATTTATTTATTTATTTATTTAAATGAATAGGACTCTATCTTAATAATACCCATCACTTTGGGAATTACCAGGGATAATTGCCTTCTCCTTGGGCTCATTACTAAAGCTTGACTGGCTACAGGTGGTCTCATTTATAACCAGATGCTGCCTAAAATGCACATCCAGCACTGGAACTAGAGAACTTATAACCATCCCCATTACACAGCAGGCTGATTACGGTTGCAACACTGAAAGTCATATGAGGGATATCATACACAGTTAATAGCTTGTTAGTCATGGTAATGTGGCATGTTTTATACATCTCAATTATCAACACTGCAGCCCACGAGGAAGTCTCTTTGCACAATTAGCAGCTTCAACACTAGCCACTCAGGTGCTTGGCTATATCAACTGATATCCTTGTGGTGTTTTTAAAGATAAATACATTAAAACTCCAAGGTGTGAAGGCTCCAACTCCAGACCAGGCTTGCTTACATTTTCCTTCTTTTTCTTAATTAATGCTGTCACTCCTCCTGTATCTGTCTGTTTTCACCTCCCTCTCGGCACTACCCTCTCCTATAGCCATTTCTACTTCCTCTCCTCTACTGCTCCCTACCATTACTAACTTTAATATCCCCCTAATCCTCTCCTCTCATTCCCAACCTCAGGTTTCTCTCTAACGCTACAAATCTAACTCCTCTAATCTGATCTCCCTGCCTCTCCCTCTTTCCTCTGAACCCCCCACATGCTCTCTCTGGTGTCTGCTAGAATTTGCCGCTCAGCTTCCAATAAAGCTAACTTTATCTCTGCCTTTGCCTCTCACCTCTCTTTTGACTTCCTAGCTCTTACTGAAACCTGGATCTCCCCTAATAACCACTCTGGCCGCCCTTTCCTCTCTCTATGTCCTGTCCCACTCCTCTACCCTCTGGATGGGGTGGAGGAACAGGACTTCTGCTCTCTCCCTCTGCTCTTTTCTGCCTCCTCTGCTCTATGCTCTCTCTGTTGGCACCTTTTCAGGTTTCGCACAATTGAAATCACCGCATCTTGTCGCCTCCTCCTTATTGTTCTCTACCTCCCTGTTTGACCCCTGACTCACTGTCTTGATGAGCTTGATTTCCTCCTCTCCTCTCCCTCCACCCCTGTTCTATTAGGTGACTTCAACATCCACCTCCTACCCCAACCACTCTTTTGGATTTCTGCTTGCCTGGTCTTTTCCCTTCCTTGTTTCTCCCACGCTAACCTGCTGCTCTGCTCCCTCCACTGGCTCCTTATAGCCACTCGCATCCAATTCAAGACTCTTTACTTGCCTATCGCTGTCTAGACCTTTCTGCCCCCTCCTACCTCCAAACTATCATTTCTCCCTACCCCCCCCCCCCCCCCCCCACTGCTCTGCCACTGGCAGATTAGCTGTACCCCACCTTTGCTCCCTCACCTACAGAGCCAGCTCCTTTTCCACTCTTGCCCTTCAGTGGCGAAATGACCTACCTACGGATATCAGGACTGCTCAGTCCCTGACCATCTTTAGACGTCTCCTCAAGACACATCTGTTCAAAGAGCATCTGTAAACCTCACAACTGTCGACTATACTGCATTATAAGGCACCCAGTTGTATCAATATTTGCAACATGTTGCACTTGCACTGCACTGCCCCATATTTTGCTGTATTCTACTACTGCTCTTAATTAAAGTATTTTCTGTATCTTGTACTTGATTCTGTATCTTGTACTGTATTCACATTTTTTGTAACTGCTCTTATTTGAAATCGTTCTTATTTATTTATTGTACTATGGCAAAGTGGTATATTGTGTACAGGTGCAGAGGTGATGCAGTGCAGGAATAAACAGACAGAGATTGTAATCCGGTATGGAAAAATAATTTCTGTATTTTTATAATCCAGGTCTGGTGACCAAAACAGTGATCCCTGGCAATGCACAGTAATGCGTAATGAACGGGATAAAAAATAATGGGTTTGCAGTCCCAAACAATAAACACAGGTATCTCTCCCACAATATTCAAACACAGTCACCAGTCCTGGGTGGGTGATACAGTTTAATACGTGACAATAGTGTAGTGCTGTTCCTGGTTTTATACTAGCCCTTAGCAACAGCTCCAGAACGTGTTAGCCGTCTATGAAAATGCAAGTAACAATTATAGACAAGACAAACAAACACTCACGATATCTCACAATTACTGCACAGGTCCTTCTGGGTTATATTTTGTAACCAAAGCAAAGGAATAGATTACGATTCTCTGTCCCCTTATATACTGTCACGCATGACCCCTTGGTAAACGAGTGCAGCTGCCTTTGCAATCTGCGGCTGCTACGTCGTTTCCCTTCTGGGTCAATATGTTCTTGCAACTGAGTCTTGCCTTCTTCCAGACTGACTGACTTCCCAACCCGGGGAAAGAACTGTCAGAACTCTGTCCTCGGTGCATAGCGCCCTCACAGGTCGGGAGGGAGATTTACAACCAAGATTCATTGTATTTCTGTCACATGTACTTAATGGAATTTGTTTTTAGAATCAAATATTTAAGAGTAACTGCTCTTAGTTGTAATCGCTCTCAAATGTAATTATTTACTGTGTTATATTTTCTCTCATTTTAATTTGCTCTTATGATTCATTTTGTTGTATTGTATAATTTATCTCATTTGTAATGTGATACTTTGTAACAACTATAAATTGCCCTGGGTAACGGTGTCTGCTAAGAAATAAATAATTAAACAGTTTGATTAAGGCTGGAACTTTTTTTGTAAACTAACTACAGTAAACAGCTCCATTTAAATGATGGCCAGGGCTTTGTCAAGAATAATAAATTCAGGTATATTAAATTATTAATAATAATAATAATAATAATAATAATAATAATAATAATAATAATAATAATAATAACAACACTATGTAACACAATTTTTGTTCCTGGGTAGTAAGTGTTATTTCCTAATTGCTTATGCCTCAAAAGTATAGAAAATAGCTATTATTCCCCACAAACTTTGCTTTTCTGACCAGGACAGTGAAATTATCTATTTCCAATGAGAAAACGGGTGAATTTGTGTCTTTTCGTTCACATAAAGTCAGAAAAAAACAGCATATGAATCCAAATTAACATGTATTTATCCTAAAGTAATACAAAAATTACTACAAAAGATTTAGAAGTGAGTAGTTTTTCGAGATTTACGATTATCCAAATCAGCAGCGTTCAAAGTCCAGTATATCCTAGTGGAAGCGCTCGCCTTGCTCCTCCAAGTACACTCATATGTTCTCCTTGAATTTATCAAGATGAGCATCAAGGATATGGACTTTGAGGGACATCCTACAGCCCATTGTGCCGTAGTTCTTCACCAGAGTCTCAACCAGCTCCACATAGTTTTCAGCCTTGTGATTGCCCAGGAAGCCCCGAACCACTGCGACAAAGCTGTTCCAAGCCGCTTTCTCCTTACTAGTGAGCTTCTTGGGGAATTCATTGCACTCCAGGATCTTCTTTATCTGTGGTCCGACAAAGACACCGCCTTTGACCTTTGCCTCAGACAGCTTAGGGAAGAAGTCTTGAAGGTACTTAAAGGCTCTAGAGCTCTGACAAATTGTTTCATAAGGCCCAATTTGATGTGCAGTGGTGGCATCAGCACCTTCCGGGGGTCCACCAGTGGCTCCCACTTGACGTTGTTCCTACCCACAGAGAACTCGGTCCGCTGTGGCCAGTCCCGCCTGTGGTAGTGCGCCATTGTGTCCCTGCTGTCCCAAAGGCAAAGATTGCAGGGAAACTTGGTAAAACCGCCTTGGAGACCCATCAGGAATGCCACCATTTTGAAGTCTCCTATGATCTCCCAGCCATACTCATCATACTTCAAGGCATCCAGCAAGGTCGTGATGCTGTTGTAATCCTCTTTGAGGTGTACCGAGTGAGCCAGGGGAAAAGATGGGTACTTGTTACCATTATGGAGCAGCACGGCTTTGAGGCTCATGGATGAGCTGTCAGTGAAGAGGCGCCACTCATTCTGGTTACAGGCGATTCAGATTGCCTCGAACAGACTGGTCACATTGTGGCAGAAGCAGAGCCCATCTTGACAGGTGAAGAAGATGGAAAAAGGTTGGTGACGCTTCCTCTGATCTGCGACTTGCATACTTTCATCCAACAAGTTCCACTGCTTGAGCCTAGACGTCAAAAGCTCGGCATTGGACTTGGTGAGACCAAGATCTCTAATCAAGTCGTTGAGGTCTTTTTGGTTGGGGTAGTATGGGTTTCTCTCCTCAGCTCCACCTCTGAAATTGTCATCTGGATCTACAACGTCTTCCTCGCTCTCTGACTTGCTGCTGACTTCTAAAGACGGCTGCTCTCTCTCCGGAGGAGTGGGTACGGGGAACTCATGGCAGTGTGGCACCGGGGCAATGGATGAAGGAAGGTCCGCAGTTGCTTGAGCGTTCATGGGGTTCCCGCCAAATTCTTGGGATAGCGAACTTCATGTCTCTCTTTTCCCCTCTGTACCATCCTACAAAAATACATTTATTTCACCCATGACTAACGTGTAAGAGATTCTCGCAACATTTTTCATATATGATATATTTTTTCAATAACATTGAAAATTGTAAAACATTTTAAAATTTAAAACTTTTACAATTTAAAAAATTTTAACAAATTTTATAACATAAAATTCCGAGCAACAATTTGCCATCTTACTTTTGCAGTGCTCGCAGGTGAAATGAGGTGCCCAGGGTTTGTCTTGATCCCCGACAGGCATGCCAAAATATGACTTGTAGGCCTCACACATCTTAGCAGATGCTTCCACTGAGTACTTTTTCGCTCTTGTCTTGATAAATTGGCTGCAGACATAGCAAAATGCGTCTGCCGGATGCTTGCAGCCTCTTGATGCCATCTCAGAAAAATGCAGATATGTATCCACTTAGGCAGCTGGAACTAAACTGAACTGGTGGGCCCCTGTATTTATACTACTATTTATATTACTGGAAAGTTCTAGAAAGTTCTATAAGTTACTCCAAGTTTACTCAGCACTGAATCTATCTGGAATGTTCTGGAAAATAGGTAAATTTCAAAATATCACTGTCCTGGTCACAAAAGCAAAGTTTGCCTTATAAATAGCCTTTTTCTGTACTTTTGAGGCATAAGCAATTAGGAAATAACACTTACTACCCAGGAACAAAAAAATAAATAAATAAAAATTGTTACACGGTGTAATAATAATAATAATAATAATAATAATAATAATAATAATAATCATAATAATAATCATAATAAATGGTCTCACTTATACGTTTTATTACCTAATAGTTATATGAGCTTCACATTTACTACTATATATAAAAAAAATGTGTAACTTCGAAAAAATTTGATTCATGAGGACGTTATTTACTTGTGCTTCTGTGGGTGAATACAGAGCATTTGAAAAATCTCTTGAAGCACACTCACTGTTATCAAACATTCTACAGGTGACTTGCATAAGCAAACTGAGACTAAAAACCCATTCCAATATTATTTTGGCAATAAAATGACTTTAGTTTTACAATTTTATTTATTTATTTTTTACAATCGTAAAGGAGATTAGTCACATACCGTCATTTGATCTGGCCTCTTCTTGTTTTTCTTATGTTCTTATTTTTCTTTTTTATGCCACTCATAAGCAATGGCCTTCTATAATTTCACTCTGCTCTTTTCATGTCTTGAGAAGTGATATGGTCATTCCTCATTCATGTCATAAATCGAGCACAAGATCCCAGACAGCCACCTCTATTACTTTCTCTGGTGAAGTCATCAAGCAAGTCTCATTTGTAATTTTGTTCTCACGAACCTTGTGATACCATCTGCTTTATAATTATAAAAGGGGTTTAAACAATAGACAACCTAACTACTGCTGCTCTTTAGATCTATATGATTCCTGCTGGTGCTCTGCTCTGGAGTGATTGGTTGACTCCTGTATTGACATCACAAAACACATTTGGTCAATTATTGTGAATGTAATCCTAGTTTAGTACTAGCCGTTGTGGTACTGCCCAAGGATAAGCTGCAGTTAGCCCCACACGCTTCTTAGGAGCGTGCTGAAACTAATTTTTTCCAAGTAGTTACAAGCAATTCCCTTTAAGAAATTTAGAAGTTGTTAGGTATAAATTAAATGGAATAAAACATGTTAATTACTCAACACAAAACAATGTGGTGTCTCGGTTTCCACTGCTTACACAATTAGTATCAATCAAGAACAGTTTGCCAGTGGTATTTGTTGTAGAACCTGCTCTGACTAAACTGACTAAAACTAATTTAGATTTTATAAACGATTGCTTGTCTTACCGTTCTTCTATGCTTTTGATATGAAATAAGAAATGTTTTCACTTTCTTTTGTGGCTTTTTTAATTTCTTCGAGATTGTAATCCTTGGGAGGTGTTGTCTCTGATTAAACTCGACAAAGACACACATATCCCAAATTTATGAGTTTCAGCACACCACTAGCTCTTAGTATGTATTTCAGTAAAAAATAATATATGGAACAAACTTTGGGATGAACAGGTTGCCAGCTTTAGTACAGACCTCATGCTACCTTGTCTGTGTTTACTACTGTGTGTTGAAAGTACACATTGTCTATCTTAGAGAAAAACAGGTTTATTGCAAAACAACAACAAATTGCTTTTAATCAAAAATAAACTGCATCATAGACATTACATTTGATTAGAGGAGCACAACCTTCAGTGCTGATTAACACTCTGGCTCTGAATATCAGAAGTGTCTTCTGTCATCCCGAAACTCGCTGTCGCTGTTAACCCCAACCCATCGTAAAATAAAACCCTTTTCTGCTGTTTTCTAACAGGTGGAATGGGTGCAATTTACATAAAACTATTCTGTATTTAAATGAGAAACCAATATGTGGATGTAAATGACAGTTTGTACGTCATTTAAGGATTTCAATCAATGGACAGGTGGGATTGAAAAGCAATAAAGGCGGAGAAGAACAAAACAGGCGTGTGTTTCAGGAGATATGAAGAAAGAAGTGAAGATACAGTTAATAGAACACAATAATAAAGGAAGTACATCAGGACACTTAGGCTATTTTATTGTAGCCACATTTTTTATTATTATTATTATTTATTTCTTAGCAGCTGGGGATATAGATCCTATCTAATGTCAACAATGTTTTATGTGTAATGTCTATTCACGTCAAGATAAGTGCATGTTCTTCAATACAATAAGTTTATGGTACAATGTTACTTATGAATAAACTATGTTTGAGAGCGATTTCGACTAACAGCAGATAAAAATATTCACACATTATAACATGTAGTATGTACAATAAATGGAATAAAACTTATACTGTACGGAAATTGGAGGATATTTTATGCCAAAATGACTTTTATTAATACGTATTCACATACTTGATATAGACTATATATATATATATATATATATATATATATATATATATATATATATATATATATATATATATATAATAATCTATTGATTCATTTATTCATTCATGTATTTGTTTATTTCTTTATTTTTCATTTTGGCACAGCAGCTACATTATCCCTTTCATCCTGTACAATCCCAGCAATCTCCAGCAGCACACTGTGTTCTATCACCAAAGCAGTCAGAGTCGCTGCACCCACATCAGAGCCTTTTTTAGACGGAGCCTGTTAGAAATAGGTTCCCATCTCCATTAGAACTCTTCGAAACAGGAGGAACCACTTTAGTCCGAAAATACTCAATCCCACCACATCAACCCTTTTGATTTTTGCACTGGTTGTATGTTAGTTAGGTACCCACTTCATCTGCATTGCATTCCTCATGCTGTCAGAATTTGGGTTTTGTGACTGTTTTCATCCTTCCTGGCCATTTTTTATGTTTGCTCAGAACAAGAAAAATGTCAGAAAGTTAAAATCCCGCCACAAAAGCACTCCCCGGCAGTCGTAAAAGCTTTGATATCACCGTGTAACAATTTTTAAAAAATTTTTTTGTTCCTGGGTAGTAAGTGTTATTTCCTAATTTCTTATGCCTCAAAAGTATAGAAAATGGTTATTATTCCCCACAAACTTTGCTTTTGTGACCAGGACAGTGATATTTCAAAATATCACTATTTCCAATGGGAAAACGGGCAAATGTGTGTCTTTTCGTTCACATAAAGTCAGAAAAAAACAACATATGAATCCAAATTAACATGTATTTATACTACAGTAATACAAAAATGACTACAAAAGATTTAGAAGTGAGTAGTTTTTCGAGATTTACGATTATCCAAAATTGTGTTACATAGTGTATTCAGGGCATCTGAGACCTGAATCAGGCAGAACAATTAAGTCACCCTTCTCTTCTTTAAAAGTCTTGGTTTAACAATAGATTCCAAATCAATTGTTTAAACTTACAGTACCAATTAGAAAGAAAAACAACAGTACTGATCAACTACTGAGGGAGAAAGGAATTCAATAGTAAAGACAGTATATTATTGCAGATGTAAGGTAGGAACTATTATGCAGCAGGCTTGTTAGCTTGTTAGTTTAATAGTGTTCTTTATATTTATAATTATTTGTGCCAACGCTCAAGTCAAAGGTTATGCATTTGCCTGAGAGTAATGGCTGCCCCACGATATGTAGCATGGGGATAAATCTAGCATGGGTACCCATTTGTAAAAAATAACCAGATACCCATACCTTGTGTTAATTAATCACAACTATTGATGTTTTATACACATAATACATAGTTAAATACTGTATGCAGTACACATACCTTTCCTCTCTTCAGATCTGTAGACGTGTGTAGTCTGTTAGTGCAGAAAACTGACTAAAGGTGACTAAACTTAAAAATGAACTCCTTTGTTTTTTTTTGTTTCTTTTATGAGTGGCTGGTAGAGTTATGTTGCTGTAACTTAAAAAAAAAAAAAACAGGCTTGGTGCCTCGTGGAGCACTTCCCTTAAATACCATTCACAAATGGTAACTGTGACTACCACACACTGGCTTTCGGTAAAGTGTTGATTTAGAGTACCACACTGCACCTCAATCTGTATTGAAATATGTTTTTCATTGTACGGCTGCAAGATTTGTGACTCAATCACCAAAACCTGCACACCATTGACTCTATATGCAGAATTAATAGTACTCCATATATAGACTTTATTACATATTGATCCTTTTTCTCTACATCCACCTTCCACAAATGTCCTTCTTGCAACCTAACATCACTGACTCCCATGTGTTTCACTTATTATTCATTCGTACATGTTGACCAGAAATTGCTATATTTCACAAATTCTTGACATTTTGATGGCTGGGTCAATACTAATTAGGGTCGCACAATGCAGAACTAACCCTGTATATCTAACCCTGGCTCTTTTTGTTTTATTGAGCCATTGCACTTGATTAGCTTAATTGCTCGAATGAATGGGCCAATGCATATATTATTTGCATACTTTTAGCTTTCACTGAACTGGACCTTCACACAGACTCAACTGAGGAGACCCCGTTTTCAATTTCACCAGACATGGGGCATGTTGCCCTGTGCTGGCAGCACTCCTGTAGTGAACCTATATGCCTCAAGTATGGAGATCCCAATGGTTTTGAATAGAACTGATTATGTCGAACTCCTCCATTTCATGCTTTATAAATCAAAATCAGGGGTAGAGAAAGACCATATAACTATGTCTATAAATACTGCCCAGGTCATTTGTAATGGTAGTGATTAGCCTTGAAACATGATGTGTGTATGAACTATCAGAGTTGTCTTCACTTATGCATTTTTCTTGTCGTTTAGATTCATTCTGTATTATTTTTTTTAGCAGTCATCACATCCTAGAGCTTAAATCTCAGATGTTCAAAGCATCCCTGTAGCCTCAATTGAGGTAATCTGGTCCTGGTACATCCGGTACTGGTATATCAGTGCAACCATTAACCTGTCCCCCCTGCGACACACTTTTCCCCATAGTGAGTTACTCCTTATTAGAAAATGATTGAGTACCATCAGCTAATCAGCTTCCAGCTCTAGCAGGTTTCTATCAGACAGCATCAACAGTGAATCCAATTTAAAATCAATCCACACAAATACCGACTTTTTCTTTTTGACGTGCCGTCATAAAAGGTCTATTGGACAGCAAATACTAAACAAAGACACAATTGGTCCAAGTTTATTTTATGATCCACCAAACTCAGCCAATCAATACTTTCCACCAATGAAAGCAACTAGTCCTGTACCCACAACTGCCGAATCAGCCAATCACAGCCTGCTGGCTCAGCTACAGCTCAGCATCTTATAACAACAACATACCAAGACACAGGCAGTTCAGTAATATTGCTACATTCAGTTATCTGGTGTGTGTGTAATTGATAGTCTTCCTTTTCTCCAGTGTGGTTAAAAAAGGAGCGAGCCAATGTCACTGACATTGGATGAGTGGAATTGCATTGGGTTACATGTGGATTTTACGTTCTTGTAAAAGGGCCTGGACTGACAACCCTGTCAACCAAGAATAATGCCCTATTGATCCACAGATTAGGTAACAGAATTGTTTTTTTTTTAGCTCAACAGTATGGTTCTTTTGATTTGGAGGTGAAGTATTCTATTCAAGGGTCTGGAAAGAATCTTTGGAAGAAGTAATAATAGTCAAAGTGTAATAAAACTGATGTGTAATGATAACAAAAATATTGAAGTCTTTGTGTAGTCATTTTCCTCCATTTTCTAAGTTGCCATTTATTGAGATTTGTTAGTTTTCTTAAACTAACCTTGTTTGAAGTTACAGGTTTGTGTCTCTCTTGACTTAGATAAAACGTTTAGACAACTTGGCTTTAGGGGGGTCTCAAATATCTTGCTCTTGAAGGACTTGTCCACTACAAACAGCTGTGACACTTTTTCACACAAGAGTGTCCAACAGCCATTCATTTTAATCCCTGCTGACCTGAGCCTGACTTGACCCATTGTAAGAGACTTCTTACGCCATTGCTAGAGCACTGAGCCTCCTTGATTTTAATATGAGTACATCTCACTTTTTTATCGTGCTATGGAAATGTAAGGCACATTTTGTTATTACCCTTCGCATCTGAAAACACAAATAATATGTATAAGCTTTCCCAAAGGTTACGTGCTAAAATGTACAAATGGACATGAGTCCGTTGGGCCTGACATTTCAATGACCCTTTAAAAGTTATGCTTTTAAAGGTTAGGCATTATTGCAGTTATTTAAAAGTGGAAATGGTTGCTAGAATTCTGACTGCTCGACAGATGCATTTACTTCTATGCTCCATTGCTTATAAGGTAATAACTGTAATTAGTCGTGATATCTGAAGATTCTCCAGATAGAGACATGGTGTGTATTATGTACTGGCGGGAGGTCTGAGGGAGCAGGGTTAGCTATCACACAGGAACAAGAATCTATTGAAATAAGCAAAAAATAAAATTAGAAACTGAACTCTGAAAGGCTGTATCATATTAAATTGTAATCCACAGTTGAATCATATTTAATATATGTTTAATTCCCTACTGTATGCATTCTCTATCATTATCTATGGCTGTTTTTGCTTTACAGTGTATAATTATGACAGGGTAGCCAAATGTTCATGCAGGCAAGTCAGAAATCACGCTAAAACACAGAGGGAAGTTGTCAAGTATTTGCAGACACAAAATAAACAACAAAAATCACTGTTTCACGCTCTTATAAGTGGACTTCCCCTGATATCGACACAGATACAGACAGGTTTGTATCTAACATTCAACACACAGTACTTATATCAGCATTGTTCCTACAGCCTACCACCCTCAGTTAATGTCCAAGCCCTGCTTTTATGACTGCAGCAGTCCTTATTTCATAAATTCTGAGGAGTTATTTCTAATACACACCCAGTAATGTCTTCACTGACACTTAATGTGAAGTGTTAACCTAATTAATTAATTAGTTAGCCTTTTGACTGAATGATCAATTTAATAATTAAAAAAAACCAAAAAAAACCCCAAAACCCCCCAAACAAACAGGTGTATCATCATGAATCAAGAAAGAGCGTCCTGGACAATTCCCAAAACACTTTTTTTGCTATGGTATCCTTGAAGTTTGCTATGTATTTATTTAGGTAGTTGGAGGGATATACCCACAGTTCCACCCAACTCCTCTGCATGACTGCAGCACACTGGGGTCTATCAGCTGTAGCTGGGACTCAGTCTCAGCTGCTAATGCGTAGCCTTCTGTGAGCCATTTAACCAGGGGGTGAGGTCAGGAGGCTCAATTTCATCTCCTCAGCTCTCTGTAGCAATGTATAATTGATGTGGCGCTGATCGTTACTCAGTCAGTGAGAGTCATAAAAAGCTAAAACCCAGGTATCGTGGAGGAGAGAGAATCACTTAGCAAGGTCAGACTGAAAGCCTACACCCCTCAAAGTGCTGCAATTGCTCTTTGTGGGGAGGCGCTGAAACAGCAGAAAAAGATTCAATCCCTGCTCCGCTTGCCTACCTCGCCCCCTTGGGAGCTCCCTGCCCGACCCCCCTGCTCCGACACAGAGAGGCACAGGGGCTCAGGTTGCACAGGTTGTGGTTTAGCTGCAATCAGAGCCTGCTATGTCAGCCCTGTTTGTCTTGCTCTCAGATTAGAGCTGACCCCCACTGTGACCGCAATAAGAGGACACATACAGTAGGTTGCGTAGCTGTAGTTCCTGCAGAGTGTATGCAGCGCCCCTCTGTGTAGCATAGAATTACAGTCACCCAGAATGATGTTTTTATGCTGATGGACATGCAGTCGAGCCCGCCCACCTGCTGATTGAGGACCAGCACAGCCAAACACTTGCTGCCCTTCCTCTCAACCAAGCCTAGCAGGCATCAAGTCTCAAAAGAGCGCCTGTCTGTAAACTATCATTTAATCAAACTTAACGACTCCAAAAAGCACACAAAACAAAACCTGTTTCCACATATAATTTGCCCATGTGCAGGGCAATCACCCTGCTACAGGATTGTATTACCTAGTCATATTGTTAATGCATTGTTCTTAAATCCCTTGTTCTTATGTCATTTTATGTTTTAGGATAATTTGCCCTGGTTTGTTTTTGTCGCTGTTGGGGAGGTCTTGGTAGAAACACTCTCAATGTATTTCTAAAGATACTGGCCCAGAGAAGTGCTGAGACAAATGCAGAGTACAGGAAACTATATTGTTTGGCCCTAGTGCACAGCTCCATCGATGAAAGTGATCAGGAGGGAAAACCTTCCCGTTAACATCTTATGCCATATGTGTATGACACAGACACTGGGAAGAGACAGTGTAGGGGTCCCTTACAGATGGTTTGGAAAAGCATCACCTCTAACCTTTACGGTGTGATTGTCTAACACATTGCAGCTGACCTTTATTGTCCTTAATTTGATCACTGTGTCATTTTAGGACTCATATAAGGTATGCAAAAACAGGGCTGCTGATTGACTAATGGACTTTTCGTGTGTTATAATTTGTGCAACTGGATATGGAGAGGAGAGAAATAGAGTGCATGTGGATGAAGCACGCTATACAAAATAAATCTTTTAAATATCTTGGGTCAAATCCCCTTGTAATACGGTCTATAAAGAATGCTGCATTCTACCTTTCCTTTCGAAGCAGACACTTTACCTAATTTGCAAATTAAATGAAGAAAAATACTCCACTGTGCATTGCTGTATTGTACGTAATATTAAACAGAAATACATTGAAAATGAAACAAATGTGCTAGACTGCTTATAGGTACTTTTTAAACTACAGTCGTATCTTTTGTTTTGCATTCACCAATCTAGTGTTTGATTTATGTTATTGACACAGACACAAGTAGCAGAATTGTTACTATTTTCCTCCTTGATTTGTGTAATATTAAGAGTAATAAGATTAGACATAACTAAATATTTTATGCATATTTTACTGAGGCTGTTATATATTTATTGTTTATTCTGATCTTTCTATTTATTTATTTTTTTTATAAACAAGTCAAATTATGAAATGTCGGCTGTTTGACATCCTGCTGTTTAAACTTATTACTTAATATAATAGACAGATTCAATGTATATCACTTTGATTAATGTTTGATTGTTTATCCCTAACTATGTTCTACAACATAAAAAAAAATAAACCGCTACAGTACTTCAGATAAGGTGGGGAAGCCATGTGTGATCGGGTTCATCCCCTATGAGGCCAGTGTGTGCTTATCATCAATGCAGCAGTTTTAAAATCAATGTAATATTATCCCATTAACCATCAATCATAACACACACACACACACACACATACATACAATATACAATATTACATATATATATATATATATATATATATATATATATATATATATATATATATATATATATATATATATAATATGTAATATGTATATATGTGTGTGTGTGTTTTGTGATTGATGGTTAATGGTTAATATTGTAATATAACTTTTTGTCTGCTACACAATTGTTCTAAAACATATAAGTATGTTTGTGTGGTTCTAAAGTCGCTACGAATCGTAAAAGACAACAAAATAATTTCTCAAAATATATAAATCTCACAAAATATCGTTCTTTTGATTGTACTGTTTACATTCGGCACTTTTCTTTTGAAGACAAGCATCACAATCAATTTTGTGACTTGGCAGCTGTGATATGCCTATGGTGCCGCCATTTTCATTGCGACCTCCCTATTCCAACGTGGCCATATTAGACATACAAAACACATTAAAATAAACGTATTACCCTTTAGGCTTTTGTGCAGACCCAATGTGCAGTAAATCTGCCAATTGGAACATTACAAAATATATATATATAATAATTTTAAGGCAGTGTCACAGATAGGCTTGGTGGTGACATGACCCACAGACCAGAAAATACAGGCACACACAAGGACTGTGAGGGTAAGTCACTCATGTGCTCATATTTATTTATTAAATAAAACATTTAAACAAAACAAGTTCATTAACAAAAAGGCATGGTGGCCAAGACAAACAAACAGATACAAAACGAGTAAGGTGCTGGTTTATAGCCAGCACAAGTAGCAATTGTTTTTATTCTTACTTTCTTTATCTCACGACTCACATCTCTTATTCTCCAGTCTGAACACCAACCTTGCTCAGCCACAGCTAAGGGTTTTGATACATGTGACTGTCTCCTGATTAGCAATAAATTAATCAATCAAATTAATCAATCAATCTGGAGGGGGGAGGACGTGATATATTAATAGGTCCTACATCATGGTGATAAAGTTCTGTGCTGGTGATGACACAATCGAAAGGAGTAATAATAATAATAATAATTACAATAATAATAAAAGAAAACATGCTTATAAAAAATAGCTAAAAAAATAACCAAACCACCAAGACAACATTTACCCGATAGATATTTTCAAAACAAGTCAAATATGGCTTGAAAAACACAAAACACCCAGCACTGGGGAGTAGCCTAAAATTAAACTAAGTCGCATGTGAGACACATGCATTACATTTTAAATGTTACCTCGAGTTCAATGTACAAATAAAACGTGAGTTTGTATAATTTGTTTTAGAAAAATAAATAAATAAATGGTGTTCCAGTTCTTTAACATTTAGGATTACAATGCTGACAGTAAGCCACATAATAAGAAATCATTAAACAATCAGTTTAGTAAACAGAATGCTGTAGATGACGACTGACATTTATTTAACTCCTTACGTCCCTGTGAATAGGTATAACAGGATTTTAAAAGGATACTTTTTAAAATATTATTTCAGGGAACCCATAAGCATAAATACATTATTTATAGGTTTTAAATTTACCAGTGGACTTTTACGCAAATCATTTAGTAAAATAAACAAACAAATAAATAAATAAATATTTATTTTTTCTTAATAATGGTTCTCAAGAGTGGACCATGGTTGTATATATATATATATATATACTATATATATATATATATATATAATATATAGATTATATCTCCATGTCTTCTCTTCAGTAAGAAAAAACATTACGTAAAGGGCAAGGGCAAAATGTCTTTCCCGTTTCCCGTTTACACAGAATTGGTAACAATTGACAAATATATTTGAGCCTTCCTTGCTAAATTGGGAATTAGTTGTTCTACATTGCTCCAAAATTCCATCAAAGAAGTTGCACTACCGTTTTCTTTTACATTAGTTGACATTTACAGTAAGAATCAAACTCTGGAATACAATCTAACAGGAGGGGTTATTATCCAAACTATAAACATGTTGTGGGTCTAAAACCTTCACTGCCTTCAGAAAGAGCTGGTTAAATAAAACATGGTTTTATTCTGCACTGATCACTGTAAAAAAAAAAAAAAAAAAAAAAAAAAAAAAATTACTGAAAAAAGACTGCCAGCTGTGCTACCAACCTTTTATCGATTTACCTTTTCACTGTACACATTTACGGTATATAACTGTAAAGATTACAGTAAAATACTTTACAGTTAAGTTCTGTAAAATGTCCACATCATTTACTGTAAATATTGCCAATCTTTTACTGTTACAGTTATGGTTTCATGGTACACATATTTACTTGTACACCTGTTGAAATTATGGTATATATAGTTGTAAAGATTACAGCAAAACACTTTAGTTTTTATAGTGTTTTTTATTTATTTATTTATTTATCCCATAAAATGTACATAAATACACATAACATTTACAGATTGTTATTACTTTGTGTCTATGTAGAAATAACAAACATCTGTAAAAAAAAAATCTTACAAGATAATCTTAAAAAATCTTTCAAGCTCCTCAGCCCGTAAAGTTCCATGACTCAATATGGCGTAAGGTCTTCCCAAACACTAGCACAGGTCTGACATTGATTACGCATGCTGGAAATTTGTGTGTCTATGCCAGAGGTATTCTCAACCACTCATCAAGCAGAAGAGTTCGGAGGTTATCAATTGTCACGGGAGGCACATCACATGCTGCAATATGTCTGCCAAGAGCATTCCATACATGCTCGATGGGATTGAGGTCTGGTGAGCAAGGTGGCCACTCCATTCGGACAATCCCTTCTGCCTGAAGAAAAGCGTCACCCAGTTGGGCACAGTGTTGGCAGACATTGTCGGATTAAATCGAGTCCCAGGCTCCCTCCAGATGCGAATACGCCTCGGACTATTTAACCCTGCTTTTGTGGAAGAACACAGTGCTTATAGTGGTGGTGGCATCATGGTTTGGGCAGGGGTAAGCATTGGTGGCCGTACAGACCTGCACATTTTGCAGAATGACACCGTCAATGCCACATGTTATAATCTGCTTGAGAATATCTCAGGTACACCATATTGAGTCATGGAACTTTACCAGCTGATTAGTTCAAAAGACCTTTCTACTACATTGACAATATCTACAGAAAATGCATATTTACCATAATCTGAATAGTCAGATGTTTACATTTTTTACATTTTTTGCCCCCTTCCACAGGTGAGCTTGAGGATGGGTCGGTCCTTTCACTGCTTTCAGGGAGGGACTGAGAACCTGCGAGGAGAGACCCGGATGGCTTGACCATGGCAACTGTAGCGAATGCTGTTGACCGGGAGCGAGCAGTTACAGGCAGAGGTGCGCAGCTGTGGACCGGCCCATGAAGTCTGGGAGACCAGGGGGAGCAGAGCAATAGGCAAGGAGAGCGCAACAATCACCAGGGGGAACCCAAGTGACGCCTGCCTATTGTGTAGTGATGCCTGGGGTTCATGGGGGAGCGGAGCAAGGGACCAGGCAAGGAAAAGTGGTGCGACCTGGTGTTTGTTGCATAAAATTTAATTGTGAAAGTCAGGCTTATTCCATTGAACAAATTGAGATAATAATAACTCAGGCATAAATCCATGGTAACTTATCACGATTAAACTAAACTGCTCCAGAGCAGGATAACTAAGATTAATCCTAACTTTCAAAACTGAAAAAAAATGTAAAATGGCATCTCCTTTTATCCTGGGATTGTAGATGTTGGTACTACAGTTATAAGAAAGGCTTGTTGTTGGGAGAGGGTGTTCAGTGATCGACAAGATCCACTGAATAATCCAGATTCTACCCTGAGTGAACGATACCGTTTCTCTAGGGATAGTATCCTGCATCTTGTGGGTCTCCTAAGACCCTCCTTTGAACAACCACCTGACTCTTATTTAATTAAGAGCTCACCAGTCTGAATTATATTTTTATATTTCAGCTTGACCTGTTGCCATGTTCTCCTGAAACCTGCTGGATTTGACTCTAACAAAAACAAAAATATAATACTTTTCACTAGCCTCTCTTTGTATCAAAGTTAACACAGCTATGATGAAATTAATTCCATCCGATTGTGTTGTTTAAAAGCATCACTCATATAACTTACCATGTGAAATAAAAAATGAAAAAAGTTGTAGCCTACGCACTGTTGGAGTAATGTAGATGTACTCTTCGTGAAATGTGTCTATAAATTATGATATAAACATTTCCCGTCTTCGCCCCTCTCCTCCTGATATCTGCGGGGTGCTGCCCTTGTTCTTACACCATATGTGATGCAAGTGTGTTACTTCACACACTTTTGTGTTCGTTTCAGCATGACTCCCACTTTTATTTTTACAAAGTAAACAAAACAAAAATAAACATCTAGCTCCTTCAGAGCACTAACTAAACAGAGGGGGATCATCACAACTAACAAACCAGACAGCTAAGCTGTTTACCAGAGACATAAACACACAGTTTTACACACAGTACTTACAATAGTGACTGCTCGGAAACAGAGCACACAGCCTTCTGCTTCCTTCCTCTCAGTAGTCATGGAAAGAACTATCTGTGAGGATTTTATGCCACACAGAAGCAGGTACAGGCAGCTGGCTTTAATTTGTAATATATATATATATATATATATATATATATATATATATATATATATATATATTATATATATATATCCAATAGGGAGTCATCGCCAAAGTAGGACGGACATCTTTTTTACGTGACAGTGCAGGAGTCAAGCCAAAAGTAGAGGACATTTTTTCACGTGACAGTTTTTCAGTTAATCCATTTAATGGGGTCAGTTCATTAAATTATGTTAAGGGCATCTTGAATTCTTAATGTTTGTGTGATCTGATCTACCTTTGAATTTTAAGCATAACGAATTGTAAGCATAATCAATCTAACTACTTGTAAAAACATTGCAGTAATAGTGCCTGTAATTTCTCCCCTGTCTGAGTCAACACCCATCACCTAATCTGGCACAGACTGCAACTCTATGCCCTTGGGAATCTGATTATATTGTCAATGTAAAAAAACAAGTTAGATAAACGCAACAGCCATTTAAAGTGGTGATATCAAACACAAAAGCCCAAGATAGGAGAAGCAATTGAAAAAGACGGCAAGTTAGAGGCAACAACTATGTGAATGTTGGGCCCCAGCAACTTTCCAATTGTGCCTGTTTGCTTGATGTTTGACAAGGTTGCCCCAATTGCTTCTCCTAACTTGGGCTTTTGTGTTTGATATCACCACTTTAAATGGCTGTTGCGTTTTTTCTAACTTGTTTTTTTACATTGACAATATAATCAGATTCCCAAGGGCATAGAGTTGCAGTCTGTGCCAGATTAGGTGATGGGTGTTGACTCAGACAGGGGAGAAATTACAGGCACTATTACTGTAATGTTTTTAACAGTAGTTAGATTGATTATGCTTACAATTCGTTTTACTTCATCAAATAATGAATAAAGTGAGGGAAAGCTATTTGATAATGTGTTTGGTAAATAGACAGACAGACAAGATAAGAGAGTAATAAGTAGAGAATATAAGAGAAATGAGGAAGATTTGAAAGTAAAGCGAAGCAGAGAGAGCAAATTATATATGGAGTGGGGGAGCGGAGCGGTGTAGTTCCTTGAGCGGACGTTTCTGGCATGCTCCTTTACAGCACTGAGAAGAACTGAGCACGGTTTTATTTTTCTTAAATATATGTTTGGCCATGGAGTTTGGACAAAAGAGTTATAAAAAAAGGTGAAAAATACAGATGCAATCACTTTAGAGTATTTTCCATCATATGCTGGTAACCACTCATTTTCTAGTTTCAAACCACAATTAGGCACAAAAAAGCTTTTATTTGTCTTTTATATTCAATGTGATTGATGTGGCACTTTATTAATTATGATTGATATATACGGTTGATGTATCTACTATAGATACTAATAAGAGCAAAACAAATACAAAAGAAAAACAAGGGAACCGCAGATCTTTTCAAGAAAGCTGGGAGACTTTGTATAAATTGATTTTATATTTTTAAATGCTGCAATAACAGTTCTGCTTGAGAAGCATCCACACTATAATTTCACAAAACAGGTGATTTATTTGCACTGTGCAGAACCTTATTTTCCCATTGGTGCTGACCCCCGGAACACTCACGGACTTACCACCTGTGCACCTATTGATCAGTGATTAAATCCTGGTTTTCAAACAAACTGATTATAGCTTACCAATACTGTATTGGTATAAGAAAAGTGTATTTTTAAAAAAGTAATTTCAGCTTTCAATCACTTAAAATATGCTGACGATAATGTAAACAACACCAATCTACAGACAGCGAGTCCCAAGCTTTAAACGTGTTACTGTTTGTAGATAAGAACTCGACTTTATTATGAATATTGTGTTATTATGTTTTAAGCAACATACTACGATAGTGTTCATTATAGTAATTGTTTCTTTATTAGTTTTAAAATGTTTAGTAAAATGTGATCTATTGTTAGACCTTGTTAGTACAACCGGCCCCCTTTGCTGATGACATATCTAGTCAGGGTCATAACCAAGTATAAATCTCCACATTTTTGTAAAATGACTTTACACAGTGAGAAAGAGAGAACACATATGTAAAACACCATTAAGTGGGGTTGGCATTGCAAGGGAGATGGTTTCACAGTTCCGATCGAGTGACAGTTTTCTAAGCATTATTTGTGAATGCTTTCAACATTGCTACAGAAAATTGACTTTTAACGCATTTTTTTAAATTATTCATAATTTAATCATAAAATCACAATTTACAAAATTAAATATAAGAACATAAGAACATAAGAAAGTTTACAAACGAGAGGAGGCCATTCGGCCCATCTTGCTCGTTTGGTTGTTAGTAGCTTATTGATCCCAAAATCTCATCAAGCAGCTTCTTGAAGGATCCCAGGGTGTCAGCTTCAACAACATTACTGGGGAGTTGATTCCAGACCCTCACAATTCTCTGTGTAAAAAAGTGCCCCCTATTTTCTGTTCTGAATGCCCCTTTGTCTAAACTCCATTTGTGACCCCTGGTCCTTGTTTCTTTTTTCAGGCTGAAAAAGTCCCTTGGGTCGACACTGTCAATACCTTTTAGAATTTTGAATGCTTGAATTAGGTCGCCACGTAGTCTTCTTTGTTCAAGACTGAACAGATTCAATTCTTTTAGCCTGTCTGCATATGACATGCCTTTTAAGCCCGGAATAATTCTGGTCGCTCTTCTTTGCACTCTTTCTAGAGCAGCAATATCTTTTTTATAGCGAGGTGACCAGAACTGCACACAATATTCAAGATGAGGTCTTACTAGTGCATTGTACAGTTTTAACATTACTTCCCTTGATTTAAATTCAACACTTTTCACAATGTATCCAAGCATCTTTTTAGCCTTTTTTATAGCTTCCCCCATTGTCTAGATGAAGACATTTCTGAGTCAACAAAAACTCCTAGGTCTTTTTCATAGATTCCTTCTCCAATTTCAGTATCTCCCATATGATATTTATAATGTACATTTTTATTTCCTGTGTGCAGTACCTTACACTTTTCTCTATTAAATGTCATTTGCCATGTGTCTGCTCAGTTCTGAATCTTGTCTTTTGAATGACCTTTGCTACTGCAAGTGTTTGCAACTCCTCTTATTTTTGTGCCATCTGCAAATTTGACAAGTTTGCTTACTATACCAAAATCTAAATCATTAACGTAGATTAGGAATAGCAGAGGACCTAATACTGATCCCTGTGGTACACCACTGGTTACCACACTCCATTCTGAGGTTTCTCCTCTAATCAGTACTTTCTGTTTTCTACATGTTAACCACTCCCTAATCCATGTACATGTGTTTCCTTGAATCCCTACTGTGTTCAGTTTGAGAATTAATCTTTTATGCTGGACTTTGTCAAAAGCTTTCTAGAAATCTAAATAAACCATGTCATATGCTTTGCAATTATCCATTATCGCTGTTGCATCCTCAAACAAATCAAGCAGGTTAGTTAGACACGATCTCCCTTTCCTAAAACCATGTTGACTGTCTCCCAGGATACTGTTACCATATAGGTAATTTTCCATTTTGGATCTTATTATAGTTTCCATAAGTTTGCATATAATAGAAGTCAGGCTTATTGGTCTGTAGTTACCTGGTTCAGTTTTGTTTCCCTTTTTGTGGATTGTATTACGTTTGCAATTTTCCAGTCTGTCGGTACCACCCCTGTGTCAACCTCTTCTGCCTAGGATATGCTAAAGTTATTTAAAACTCGATAGGAACTGGATGACACGTGGAGCATGTTGTCCGTATCTTCTTTTGTAAAAACTTGTGAAAAGTAATCATTTAATATATTTGCTATTTTTTTCATCATCTATGATTTTGCCATGTGTATCTCTTAGACATTTAACCTGCTCTTTGAATGTTCTCTTGCTGTTGTAATATTGGAAAAACATTTTGGAAATGGTTTTAGCCCCCTTAGCAATGTTCATTTCTATCTCTCTCTCTTGTCCTTTCTAACTTCCTTTTTGATTTGTGTTTGCAGTTCTGTGTACTCTTTCTGTGTAGTTTGTTTTTGGTCCCTTTTTACACTCTGTAAAGTGCCTTTTATTGCTGAATATTTTTTTTAATTGATCTATTAAACCATTTTGGCAATTCGGTTTTACATTTAGATTAGTCTACTTTAGGGATGTAATTGTTTTGCGCCTCTAGTACTACATTTTTGAAGAACAGCCATCCTTTTTCTGTGGATGTTTTCTCTATTTTACTCCAATCTACTTCTATTAATCTTTGTTTCATACCTTCATAGTTTGATTTTCTAAAATTGTAAACCTTAGCTTTAGTCATTACTTTTGGGGTATTAAAAAAGCACTTCAAATGAGATAATGTTGTGGTCTGAGTTTGCTAGTGGTTCTCTGACCTCTGTTTTAGTTATTCTGTCTTCGTTATTTGAAAAGACTAAATCAAGGCATGCCTCCCCTCTATTTGGTGCCTTGAAAAATTGTGTTAGGAAGCAGTCATTTGTCATTTCAACCATTTCAATTTCATCCGTAGTGCGACTAACTTAGTTTTCCCATTTTATATGCAGAAAGTTGAAATCCCCCGTTAGTATGGCTTCTCCTTTGCTAACGCATTTCTAATGCCATTGTATAACAGATTATTTTGCTGGCAGTCTATAGCATGCTCCTGTTATTATGCCCTTTTAATTTTTGTCCGTTATTCTGACACATATTGATGTGGCTTTATTTTCTTTGTCCAGGTTTAACACCTGGGCTTCAAGACTGTTTCTAATGTATACCCCTCCACCTCGAACGATCATTTGAGTTGTATTTAATCCGGTGTATATCGTGTTTTGAGGACAAAGGACATTGAACATCAGAAAGTAGGCATTGTGAGATGAATGATCCTGCTTTTAGCTCACCCTTACGGAAATAACCCATAGAAAGTCCTATAGTAAATTGGTCAAGTCCTACAAAATATCCTATAGGGTTTCTTTAAAACCTTTTTAGTCCTATAGAGTGTCCTATAGTACTACTGTAGGGAGACCCTTTTGAGTTCTATAGGAGGATATTTTTTTAAGAGAATCCTTCAGGATTTCTCTAAAAACCTTTTTAGTCCCATAATGTGCTATAGTACCACTATAAGATCCTATAGGACATTTCTGTAAGGGCAGTTTTGGTGCGAATGGCATATATCGCATTTTGTCTATAGAACGTCTACACCCCCTTGAACTCTTTCACATTTTGTTGTGTTTTTTTTAAATGAAACATACTATTTGTATAGGTATACAAATGTCAATTGCTCTGGATAAAAGCATTAGCCAAATCAGTTAATATGACATATTTTTCTGGCTTGCTATTTATTAATTTATTTATACATTTATAAAATAAACATTAATTTCTACATTTATTTATTTAAAAATATGTATTTCTAAACCTATTTATTCCTCTATGCATTTTTTTAAATCATGTATTTATTTCTACCTAATAAATTATTCTTTTATTTATTTTTAATTAAACAAGGAACTACAATTTATCAGAGATTTAGACACGGAAGCTACATGCCACTCTTGTGTTCAATTCTATTCTATGGTATCTACCAAACAAGAAACTAGATATTTAGAAATAGAGCATTTCTAAAATCGAGCACTACCTACAGGTTTTCACCAAAAGCTGGTCAGGCATGGATGTACTTAACAAATTAACACATTTCAACAACTGCACAGTGGCGCAGCGGGCTAAGGCTGCTTGCTCTTCATTGATATAATGTTGCAAGTTAAAACCACTGTATTTTATTTTTTCTGCTATATACGCTGTTTTAAAACATAAATAAATAGTTTAATGTTAATGTTGTGCATATCAAACTGCTTGCGATCCATGGTTTATTTTGACATTGACCAACATCGTGGAATCACATGATTTGTAGATGTCCAGTTATTTAGCTTTTCTGTTTGAAAAGTCGCTACACACTCTTAAAAAAGTAAACGGAAGAAGAACAATTTTACCTTAGTGAATAAGAGGTTTTTTTTTCACATTTGGTGTAAGAAAGTTTCAGACTTTTGGTACTGGTACAGATGGTAATTCTAAGTGATTTAATTTTGCTGCTGCAACATGGTGAAAACAGCAAAACTCTTGGAGCTGTATAGAGACTCTCAGTAGTTACAAACAAGTTTTTCTAAGTTGTACGAGAAACTACCCGCGTATATATTATATAGATATATATATATATAATATAATATATATATAGGTAATTACATTTTTTGTTAAGATTTTATGCCAGATAATTAATTTTATGCCAGTTAATTAATCAAACAGATTTATAATCCAGAATGCATTTCTTAGAAAATATTTCTACCAGGTGTTACTTGAAATTATGCAAATTAAAAGCACATAGGTTAGTATAAATTGTTTTTAGATTATTAATTTTGACTCAAAATGGTGAAAAGAAAAGAGTACCTAAAATTATTGATAAAATGCTTTGTTAATGGAAATTGATGCACTGGTAAGCTTTGCCATTGATACACATGATATTGGGTTTAATGTCTCTTCTAAAGCAAATTCTTACCTCAAACAGCATTGCGACGAAGTGCCCGCCCCAGTGTGTATTTTCTGTTATGTGTTGCATGTGATGTGTTAAATGTTGGTGTATAGTCATTGGTACACGGGATATAAACGGGTCTGTGTAACACAAGTGTTTAAAATGTATATTTGTATTTAGGCATGAGGATTGCACAGCACTTCACATGCAAGTAAAAAGTAATATGTGAGCACGGGGAATTGCACTTTATTAATTCACGTGCAGATGTACCGCAACTCCAATTGAATGATTGATTAGCAATCGAGTCTCGGTTTTCACCCACTCGGGGTTGGGTGTTCGGTGAGTGGAGAACGGGATAGGAGACAGAGGTAGTAATTGTGATTATAATAAGAATAGTCAAATATCTGCTCACCGCATTTTTGTTTAGTATTTGTCTGTTTTTGTTTGTCTTTTTATTTTGGCATAGAGTGCCGTGTCCTGTTGTTTCTGTTTGTTCAACTGTTTCATTTCAATAAACCGGCGCAAGCAAGCGCCATCATCATTTCACATCATCTGTCTTTGTGTTCATTTCTTTTCCTGGTTCTGACGCCGCCCACTTCGGCAGTCTTTGTGACAAGCATGCAGAACCCCACAAAGACATTTTCAATGTTGTTATTGACAATGATCTTATCAATGGACGGGATAAAATGCTCTGCTGCCCGCACAGAAGCTCCTCAAATTAAATAAGACAAATGTTTAAAACTTAATACATAACCAACAGTATTTATTATGTAGCAGCATTTCCCTTAAGCAGTGTAAGCTCTGTACAACTGCATCTAGTCTGTGCACTTCCACTCCTGTCACAAGGTATGTGAGTGCTCAAGGCTTTGTACACATAGTAAACATTAAGGGAGTACAACTAGGCTGTGTAGCATGCTCTACAGTTTAAAAGAATCAACGAGAAAGTCTGACCACACATAGTATTGCAAAATCACACCAACAGGTGCATGAAATTAAGGCTTGTGCATATTTATGTCTCTTGTAACAAAACAAAAGTAAAATCCTTAGGTAGCTCCACATAATTAAATGACAGTCATTTTTAAAAGTTCCTTAACAAGCTGCAATAATATTTGGTTTAATCTAACATTTTATTTTATAACCAATATATTAATAAAAACCTTTAAATGAACCGACGTTTAAACCGAAGGGAAACCAAAGGTTTTATTTGCACCCGAAGTAAAGAAGCAATCCAGGTCCTTGCATTTCTACTTTAACAATGAGCATCTACAATGTCAGCATACAAAAGAATTCCTGGAATTTCAGGGAAACTGCTCTCAACAGCAGTTTTAGCATTTTCTGTGTCTGATAGGATCGCCTGGATTTCTTTGTTGCAGCTGGCAATGCTTTTCATATATTGGGTCAGCCTTTTCCCTTTTCTTTCCAGTGAGTTTTTCAGAGCCTCTTTTAGGTCAATACACACAAGTTGCGTGAAGTGTTCCATCATTCCTACTTCCTGGAACAGAAATGGGCATTCTGTTTGTAATGTTTTGGTATATGTGTCAGTGGCAAAGTGCCTGCTCCTGTGTGTATTTTGTGTTATATGTTGTATGTTAATGTTGGTGTATAGTCATTGGTACACGGGATATAAACGGGTCTGTGTAACATGAGTGTTTAAAATGTATATTTGTATTTAGGCACGAGGATTGCACAGCACTTCACGTGCAAATAAAAAGTAATAATATGTGAGCACAGGAAATTGCACTTTATTAATTCACGTGCAGTTGTACCGCGACTCCAACTGAATGATTGATTAGCAATCGAGTCTCGGTACAGCTGCATAAAAGCAGCAAGTTTTCACTCACTCGGGGTTGTGTGTCCGGTGAGTGGAGAATGGGTGTGTTATTAATAATAAAACAATAACATAATGTAAAATATCAGCTCACCGTGTTGTTTAGTGTTAGTCTGTTTTGTTTGTCTGTTTATTTTGGCTACCAGTGCCGTGTCCTGTGTTTTTGTTTGTTACAACCTTTTTATCTGTTCCCCCAAACTCCACCTCTCTGTTTATTCCTGGTTCCTGTTTCTGGTCTGACGTCCCCCACTCCTACCGTCTTTGTGACAGTGTCCCAGCATTTATGGTCTTCCTTTGCAAAAAGTATGTATCCTCCATTTTGTTGCATATGTCTGTAATGTCCCAGTTGCTTCTTCCAAAGATGAACAGTGATTTTAGATCCTACTTCTTTTCTATTTGGGTGTAGTGTTCTTCCAGCTCCCAATTTATACAGCTGTAACTGTCCTGGAGCTGGATTTTTTTTGGCATGTTCCACATCATGAGAGCTGCTCTGCTGAAGTATTCTTTTTCTTGAATTATTATGGCCTCTTGACATTTTCAGTTCGAGAAATAAGTAGTTTCAAAAGGAAGTCACTGCCAATAACTGTTCCATCAATAAGATCTTGCAGTGACTTGGGGTATTTGCACATCATTTTCCTAGCAATTTCAGGCAGCTGTTTGTATGAGGGCCATTTGTTTATTTTTATTATTTTGGAGACTAAGATTCTCACCATCTCCCTGCGGTGGCTTGATTGTGATCTTTCTCCCTTCAATAGAGATCTCATTACAGGCTTCGGGAAATCATCCCATGGAATTTGGAGGTTGAGAGCCCATGCAGGGTCTATAGTAAAGAAAACTTGAGTTGGCGTAGATGTGGAGCTCGAATCCAAAATGAAATTAAACTGACAGATGATGCCAAAGCCACAAGCTCTCCAACTAGTAGGAAAAATGAGAAAAATGAATGCCAATTTCAGTTTAAGAACTATGTGATGAGTCAAAGGGGTTTCGGTCTGCAATTCAGCCTCCCAACAGTAGAAGGCATCAAACCAACTCGGGACTTCCCTTACCAAGGTCTTGTGACCATGACAAAAGTCATCTTTTTGAGGGGCGGCACCTTGGTGAGGGGCGGAAGTACGAGTATGTAAATTCCAGCCACTGGAGTCAAGTGAAATTAAGGATACCTGTCAGTTTGGGATTGGTGATCCACTGACTACCGGGGCGGGGTTTGCATACTAAAGGGAACGTGCTACTGTGTTCGGGGTTGGTCCTAAGGAATAGAGGCAGGGGAAAAAAGGCTGGAGGGAAGTACGTGGGAGTTATGGACTGTGTCACGAACGGAGGCCTTACTAACTTGGCTCTTTTCTGTTTTTATTCCTTTTTGTTTTATTTTTGGATTTAAGCAGAGCGCGAAGAGGACTAAGAGGCTACCGTTCCTTTATTTTTGATTACTCCAGCACTCCCTCCCTCACATCCTTCTTTATTATTTTTCTTTTTTTTCCGTGTAATATTAAATAAAATTTTAATTTTTACACGTAAATCACTGTCTGGAAAATCCATTTTTACTCACACGCCTCACAAACTAGAATTAGAATGTAAAGCTATTTTCAGTTTGTTTTGAATTAATTATATTTACTGCATAACCATGTATTTTACATATTATATTTCTTGAAAAATGTAAAATAAATAAAGATTTATAAGAAAAGATATATTTAAAAAAAAAACAACTTACCATTTCCCTTCCATAAGCTTATCAATTGTCTCGCCTCAATTGGTCGAAGAAGTCACATAAGGTCCTCCACTTTCATAAGCTCCAAGTCCTCCAGCTGTTCTGCTCCAGTCTCATGTCATTTCTCCAGCACAGATTTTAAAAGTTGAGAGGGAATGTTTGGTAGCAACTACTTTACACTTTTTTCTACTGACCCATCCATAACTTCAGTTTTATTATCTCTAAAAATATATAGCATAGCAGGCATTTTAAATCCTACATCTGGGAAACTATCAATATTATTTTTTTTTTCTGCGAAAACACAGAGAGTAATGGAATGAGGGGTGAGAATACAAATCTGAATTATTGCTATGAAAAAAACAACTTGGCAACTACTGCAGGTTGTATATGGGACAATAACCCAGTTCATATCTCAAATATTCTGACAGCCTTTGCACATATCTTCTTACTAGCTAACACACACTGTTTTTTAGTGATATTTTTAATCCCTGTACTCTGTAAACTAGAAGTCTAGAATATCACTTTCCAAAAGACATTTCAGCTGAGCATTTTCCAACAAACAGAATAGGTGTGAGACCGAGCAAAAGACGGCGAGATAGGGACACATGAACACATAGGGAAACATGAACCAGGAAGCACAAACTATTATTATGGAGAAGAATTAGTGCTATTTTTCCAACTAATACACTTTCATCATCCTTGTTAACAACAATATATAAGCCCTTCTTGTAAACTGTTGTCATTGTTTCATTGAACTGCATAGCCTTAACAGCATTTTTATTTTCTTCACTGTACATGTGTGGCATTGTTATGTGTTGTTCCTGCACTGAAGCAGGCAGACAGGCAGGTGAGATTTGGAATGGAGGCACGGAGACACAGAAGAGCAGTGAAACACGCCAGCACGGCACTCAGTATTTATTAACACACAAAACTAAAAAAACAAACAATAATGGCAGATTTAAGTTATGCAGATTTCTAGCACATCTTTTAAAATATGAATGCTTAATTTTAACATCGCATTGACCATAGCCGAATTAAAGGGCCAAAATCCAAAATTAGAGGTGTATAGACACTTTCTGTGCTCCAAGTACTCCTCTATGAGTTCATCAAGGTATGCAACCCGTGCCTCTTTATCTTGTGGCTCTATTTTGTTCTCAACAAGTAAAGGAAATAATCTTAACAAACACCAGTTTTGGGATGCATGTCCTCCGAGTTTTTTCCCTTTAACATTCACTTCAGACCCCAGATAGTCGATTCCTGTGATTTAAATGGGAGCATCTGAAGTACTTTTCCTAAATAAAGTGCTTAGTGTACACTGCAAGATCATACAACACAATTCCCTCAAATAAACCATGCACCAAATAAGGTGGTAGTCCTGGATTGCACACATAAAAGTGTTCAAGAGAATTAAACAATGAATCAAATTTGACACCATTGTGTTCTGGGTTTGTTGTTTCCAGGTCAACAGCTGCCTTATATGAGTCTTTTGACCGCTTCACACCAGTGGCATATGGCAAACTTTCATGAAAATCTTTCCTATTTAGAAGACAATACCTGCAAAAATATTGACTAGTACTGAAATTTTCAGAAAAACCACCAACGAAATGTGTCTCCAACAATGCTGTGCAGCGTTCTGTTAACAATGTGACCATCATAAAGCTTAGTTCTAGTGGATTCCAAATCTTTTATTTCAGCAATTAACTGTTAAAAAAATTCCAAATGTATGAAAGTCATTGTCATGACACAGAAGAACTCACTGCATGTGATCTATATTTGATCGATTGTGTGGCTGAAAGTTACCTAGTGTGTAATATACAGCAAGTATTTTAGTTTTTTTTCCCAAGTGGAGTCACCACCTCAAATGTGTCTTCATAAAGAATTAATCTTAATGCTGTGATGTCTTTTACCATTAATTTGAAGACTTTGCCATATGTGATAACACACAAAACCTTTGCACGGATGCACATGAGATGGAATATTCATCATGTACAAATTTGTTTTTAAACAAAGTTTGGTGTGTACTTGTAATGAGTACATACTGACAAAACTTGAGTTTTCTGGTTTCCTCTTGGTTTAGATAAATGCTTTCTGGGTTAACATAGTTAAAACATGTTTTATACAATGCTCGTCTGCAGCGCTCAGACCTTAATGCACTGCCATGGCTACCCCTGAGAAGAACATTTTTCTCAATCTCACATACAATTTGTCTAGCAATTTCATCAGACAGTTTACATTTATCTGTAAGTGAATGTATCAATTTACCACAAAGTTATGACTGACCTAGGCTGTGAATATCTTGTATGCTTTTTATGATTTCACTGAATTGTAGAAGATGGAAGCAAATATTTGGCTTGTAATTTTAAGTAAAAAAAATATAAATATTACTCAGGTACAAATCTGTATTGAGTTCAGGATCTTCGAAAGCACTCCCAAATTCACCCTCTTCATCTGAGCAATCCATACATTATAAGATCTGAAGTAGATGGTTCTGGAGTATCCAAGCATTCACTAATAATAAGCTGGGGGTGGGGGGCGCACCCTTTCAACAGACCAGTTTCTGTGACACCTTGTCAAAGGTGCAGAAAACAATGACTTTTTCTGAAAAGTTTTAGCACATTCATTAAAGGGACATTTAATTGTGGAACCCTCTTGAAGATGAGTCCTTAGGGGCACAAGCAGTTCTTGCAAATCTTGGCATATTTTATCACAAAAAGAAATGAAGCATTTCAAAGGAACTCATACACTCCTAAATCATACAGGATTTGTAATTTTACAATGTTTAGCATGAACACAAAGAATGGGACTTCTAAAACCGGAGTAGGTAAAAAAAAATTTTAAAAAATTGATTACACTCTTGCACAGCACACCACACAGGAATGTAATCTTCCATTCATTTCTATGTATCTTGTAATGTTTAACGAGTACTTTTTATTTTTAAGTACCTGACCACACTGTTTACAAGTAAACATTAACAAGTTTCATTAATTTGGGTCCCCCAAAAAAAACTTTTTTTTATGCACAAATACGGAACCACCACACACATGGTGACCAATTAATAATAATAATAATAATAATAATAATAATAATAATAATAATAATAATAATTCAAAAAATATTGCTTTACTAGCTTTCAATTATTGCAACACCAACAAGCACCTAAACTTCTTTATTCTGTTAGTATTGGCTTTAACGTAAATGGAATAGTGATTTAAACTTTTACAAACCTAAGCACATTTTTAAAAAAATATCTAAGAAAACGAAATTACATTTATGCAGAATAACGTATAATGTTAGTACGAGACAAATTAATTTAGCATATGCATTGATATGTTGTAAACAAAATATTATCCTTTTAAAAAGACCTACACATTTTACTACAGTACAGACTGCAGCTGCTCAGTGGCTTCCCACTTGACATGATTTACTGTGAGAGATGGTGTCTTTAGAGATTATTGTTAAAGCCCTGCATGGATACAAAAAATTGTATCCGCATCCGCGAGACTTTGGCCCTGTCCACAACCGTTTAAACCTTTAAACCATGTTAGCTGCATTTAAACTGGTTTAAAATGGCTAAATGTGGTTAGCATCCACACTACGCAGAGTTTAATACCATAGTTACTACCTCAGGGCGTAGTCTCAAGCCCGGTTCTAAATTAGATCTCGTCAGGCAGTGCGGTTTGTCAGAAGTGTGGACTCTGTAATACCAAACTGCATTTTTTGTGTATCCTCCAATATCCCAAAATGCTTTGTGATGTTTGTGTTGTTGTCATTTTTGTTTCTCACTGTGTGCACTGTGAATTGTTTTGTTGAATCTGCTGCACTGAAACCCTTGCTTTTATTTCGACTGCAATATCTGTGCTACCGCACTGCACTTTCACCAGAACTGTGGAGTAGGTCCCTCCTTAAGCACACTGCACGACCGGTGATTGGGTGAGCAAGGGGAAGGGGTTGTATAAAGGGGTGGCTAGAGAACCAGGAAAGGGGAAGCACCAGGGAGAGCCTTGGAGGCATGATCTCTGAGTAAATCATATTTGGAAGAAGAAGAAGAAGAAGAAGAAGAAGAAGAAGAAGAAGAAGAAGAAGAAGGAACTAAGAGTGGCGGTGTGGAATACGAATGGGAGCTTTTTAACTTTTGGATTATTTTTTGGATACTGGGACTTCATCGGAGCACAGGCAATACAGCCATTTGTTTCGGGACTTTGTTTTCTTAGTGGTTGGATTGGGACTGTTTATCTTTGCCACAGTTGTTTCTTTTTTTTGTTTCTTGTTGGGTGTATTACCTCTCTCCTAGTCTGTATACTGCACCTTATTTGACTCTACCTGGTGCATAACTATTATACAAAGAAGGAAGAGACTGATGGTTTTATGTAAAAGAGTTGTTTTTAACAGATTTTTTTTTTTTTGATTGGATACAAGTGTAGAAACTATTTGGAAGTGGTTATATTGTGGTAGCCCCGGTATTTTCTTTTTGTGTGTGGCTCCTTGTGTTTTGTTTGTTCTCTCTTCATGCTGCCCTCTGAGATTTGAGAACCGGTGGGATGGGGAAGAGGAAGGAGAGAGCTAGGGGCACAGTATTGTGTGGTGGTAGCGGACTACTTACTGGGACGAACGCAGCAGGCTCGGTTGGGGCGATACGTTACTGGGAACCTGAAAAGACACCAGCAAGGGGGGTAGTATTCTGATTACATTCATTGTGCGATTCCACTTTAAATGTGTACAACTTGGAGGAGTCTAGCAGCTACTTATCGTGTGCATTGTTCCGAGGCACCACTGGGGGCAGTTGACGACGGTGATACTTACCAGTTCCAGAGTTCAGGAGAGAGCTGTGGGTTCCATCCGGGCTGGGGAAACAGGTGGAGACACGCAAGGGCGCAAGTTCAGCTAAAGGGAAGTAACCAGCTTTGCTGGATTTAGGAGGAATTGTGAACCTGCTTACCTGTATTTTCTCTTTCCTGAAAGTTACTTTTTGATCTTTCCCAGGTTTCCTGGGATCTCCCCTCTCTAGAGTCGGCGTCGGATTGGAACACGGTTCTGGCGGGTGTGACGCCTCCTGGAGGACGATGATCTCAGGCAGGGTCGGTGGGGGGAAAGTAACACCCCCCCCCCCCTTTTGGACTCTTCGATCTATTTTATTCCTTTGCAGGATTCTGAACTACAAACTGCATTATTATTGCACTTTGTCTCCTTTGTTGGATTTGCTGTGATTATTAATCAAATGTTTTTGTTTTTTTTACCCGTGGGAGTGTAGCTCCAAGTAGTATTTCAAGACTTTGTATTTTGTTTGTTTTAGTGGGAGCTTCCTTGTGTGTGTATTTTTAAAGTGAACCTAACCCTGTGGAGAATTAATAGTTTGTTTTATTAATTTTAATTAATGTTGTTGTTGTTGTGTGTGCAGAACCTCAGGGATCGAAAATAACATGTGTAGGGATAATTAAAAGATCTCTCGGCCAAGGTGGCGTTGTTGGCTAATTATTCTTTTAGTATACTGGTTAACGCTGTTATGCTACCCGTGACACAGGCACCTGAAGGACTTGCTATCATTGTACACTCCACAATGGGTGTTCGTTTTTATGCTTAAAATAATCTGTCCAGACATCTGTCAAACTAGTGGGGAAAATAACAAAAACAAAGCATTAAATTAGGCGACTGCAAAAATGAAATACGAGTTAAAAGTTGGATTGGGTTGAACAATTCACAGAATTTGTCAGATCTGTTTGAAATAAAATTAAGAGGACTCAGGCAAGATGTGCAGGTAAAGGCAAAGATTGTTTTGTAATTAACAATTTTTTTTTTCTGAGTTTCATTAGCTCAATTTGTTTGAAGGAGCGTCACCTGATCAAAAGTCAAATCCAAAAACTTCAAGCCCTACGTGTGTGTTCGACTTTACTTCTACCAAAAAAATCAGATATCTTTGGGTTAAAACTGATTCCGTTCCATTTAGATCATTTTCTGTTTAAATCTAAAAATACGTTTGACCACCCTACTTCAGAATTACTTGTTGCATTGCGTCCCTACTCGCTCTGCTGCGTTTGATACACAGTGTGGAGGTCGTTGATAGGTGCTTACGATTTTGAAGTACAGCCTCTTCCAACTCGCAGATTTGCTGTCAATCAGGTCTGTAGAAAGTTTGCAGTTATTATTTTACTCACTAAATTATCCTGTAAATTAATAAAAACAAAAACTTGTAATTCTGGGGTACAGTAGTCCCCCCTTTCCACCCCTCTGGTCAGTACTGCATGTACAGAACTGACATGGTGACATTGCAGATGTGAAATTCAGTAAACTATAAGCATGACTATACAGTACTAGTAGTCGTAGATTGTGCATTAACATTTTGTTGCAAAAACAACACAAAGATGTAGCAGATGGGTGTCATACTATTCTGATTAAATAATTAGTTCACTCAGAATGTAGGATAAATATAGTTACAGGTTACACCTGAAGGAACATGCTGTTTCTCAATTATCATTAGCAGCAGTCAGTATTCACAGTGATTCTTCTGACAATCCTGCTAGTCTATAGTCATGCCCAGCTGTGTACTTGCATGGTGTCTAGGAGTTTGGAACCTGATAGAATTTTTTTTTTTTTTTTTTTGTTGCCTGAAGCAGAGAAACACTTTTGGGACTTCATATTGTAGATACATGAAAAAGTGATCTATTTTAAGATTGAATATTTAGCCTTTAGTATATTCTTATTTTCAACCTTACGAACTAACGTACGAAAAGAGTGAATCACTGGCGGTCAAAGCAAGGCTGTCTTTGTGAAAGGTAACCAGGGGCCACAGTCCAAGGCAAACGAACACGAAGAGAAGCATAATGTCTCCCACTTCAATACTCGCTGTCTTGATGAGGATGAAAGGCAGTAATGGTTTAAATTTAATAAAGTGTCTGCAACTGAAGATCACTGCATGTGCTCGAGATTGTGAGGTTACTGGTTCCTATCCAGCCCCATTAACTCATATTAATGCAGGTAATCAGAGTAGAAAAATACAACATGTCTAAGACTTGTGCACAGCAGTGTATATCTGATCTTCAGAGTATCCACCATCAGGCATTACTTTTTTAATTGTTCTGCAAAGGATTCTGCAGCTTCATGATTGGTTAGATTTTATTTCCCCGCCTATGGAAACCTGACTGATGGCATGCCTCTACTGAAACCTGACAGATGGCATGCCTCTACTGAAACTTGACTGATGGCATGCCTCTACTGAAACCTGACTGATAGCATACCTCTACTGAAAGTGCTGCAGCTACCAATGCTTGCTTTAAAATCAGGTGGACTGCCTAACTCCCTGTTAAATTTCTCTGCCTGCTCTCGCAATATTTTGCCACAGATCGAGACTCTCTGTTGACACTCCTGCACGACCCAAGTGAATAAAGCACTGTCTAATTCTTTGTCTTTACGTGCAGTGCTTTTTTTCCCTTAGTTTTTCTTCCTCTTTTAGCCATTCATGCAATGTCAATTCTGCAACATTTATATCTAGAAACTGCAGCTTCAGTTTAACCTTTTCTCACTCTGTCCACCGCATCGACTTGTTTTTTGCGGTCTGCCATGTTTCTTACAGTTTACTTGGAACGTTCACCGGGTGTTTGTGAGTCAAATTGCATTATGGGGGAAATGGGAGCCATAATCCTACTGTGTTATATCCGATTCTGCACTATAACCGGCCGGACAGTATTCACTCCACCAAACCACTATCGGTAACAGTAGTGACCTTTTTTTTAAAGTCCTCTTGGTAGACACAGCCTCAGGCAGTATCTCTTTTTAAAGTCCTCTTGGTAGACACAGCCTCAGGCAGTATCTCTTTTTAAAGTCCTTTTGGTAGGCACAGCCTCAGGCAGTATCTTTTTTTAAAGTCCTCTTGGTAGACACATTGGTCCTGAATATCAAAAGTGTCTTCCGACAGGCCAAAACTCGCTGTCTGTTTTAACCCCACTCTTATCCCGAACGTTGTTTCTGTCATAAAATGAAACACATTTTTGCTGTTTTCGAAAGGTGGAATGGGTGCAATTTGCATAAAGGTGGTGGAATAACTTCAGTATTTAAATGAGACCTATATGTTAATGATGCAAATGACAGTATTTATGTAATTTCAGGATTTGAATCAATGGACAGGAGGGATTGAAAGGTAATGGCAGAGAAAAACAAAACAGATGTGTGTTTCAGGCGATACGGAGAAATAAAACATTTAATAGAACATAATAATAAAGCAAGTACATCAGAACAGAAAAAAAAGTAAAGTTAGAGAGCTCATTTTAATGTAGCCTAATTTTGTAAATGCATGTTCTGTACTAATTAAATTATAGTTTCATGTACGCAGTTATGGCAGATGTTTTATGCCAAAATAAGAAATAAATGAATACATATAAAAATAAATATACAGGCATTTGTTTATTTATTTATTTATTTTATTTCTTCCATACCCAGTTGCAATTTATGAAAATTAATAACATGCAAGTGTATAATATGATATCATACAAACAACTGTGGCAAGGAATGACAGGGCGGTGTGCGATACTGGCAATACAGGACCCCTCAGGGTGTTGACTCTAAATCTTCTTAAGTTCATCACATAAATACAATATCATAGCTTTATCCATTCGATATCTCCGTCTCTTATTAGGTCCAAACAGGTGGCCCTTAACGATACACCAGTGAGGTATACTTTCGGCTGTGATTCCATAATGGGGGGGATATGTTAATTAGGTACCTACTTCATTTGCATAACATTCTTCATACTGTCGGAATTGAGGTTTTGCGACAGTTCTCCCTTCCTGGCCATTTTTGATTTTTGCTCGGAACATGAAAAACAGTCGGAAAGTTAAAACACCGTCACAAAAGCCCTCCCTGACAATTGGAAACGCTTTGATATTCAGGGTCAGTGGAAATTCTGTGCACCTGGCCCACTGCTCACCTGCCACATCAATTGGTTTGGAGACTAGAATGATGACTGGAGCTGTGGAAACACCTATTAACTGGGATTTAGTTTACTTCATTTGGGGAAGTTTAAAAGCAGGCAAGACATTTTAATAAACATAAGGTTTCTGTTTTTCCTGTACTCTGGGTCAACATCGGAAGCAGGTTTGAGGTAAATTGAAGAGAACACTCATTTATCATCTGTTTACAGAGTGGATCCAACAAAATAAAGTACTCTTGTTTCTTTTGTTTAATTACGTGACTGCTCTGAAACCAACACTCCAGACCACGGTCCTGGAAATCCGCTCCTATTCAGACTGAGCAGCGAATGTGAGACCTTTAGAGCAGGACAGGGGAAAGGCAACTTACTGTATGATTAAAGACACTGTACACATCCATAAATATGGCATATGGAAATGTGAAAGCACTTAAAATACCCCAATTTTGGCATTAAGAGAAACCTAATTTCAAGATTGCATTTCATTGTCATTATCCAGGTCTTGTCAGCAGCTCGGCAGGGCTTGCTAATTAAAAGCTATGCTTTATGGCAGCCTTATAATAACGCACCATTTCACCGGCTGCAAGAATGCGGAAAAGTAACTTTTTTTTAATTGCATTCGGTATGCTAATTGCAAATATAAAATAAATATTTACCAGGAGGTTTACTACTTAATTTCATGCTTGGGTGCACAAACTTATTTATGAAAGTTTCGTAAGTGATTTAAAGTAGATGATGTGTGTACAAGCTCTCAGAATTTGAACAGAGGAGACATTTTGCTTAATTATTTTCCAAAGCTACAGCAATGGAAATACCTGCTGCTAATAAAATATGTGACAGGAGTTTATAATATCGGAGAAGTGTTTTTTTTTTTAAATATAGGTGATATGAATAAAACAGCATGTATCTGGACCAGGAAACAGTGTAACACCATTTAGATACACAAGTCAAATAGAAGAATTCATAGCAATACACAGTTGAAGTTTTACATGATATGCAGGCTGATTTTCAAAGCCTTTTACAACGGCTGTTAAAGTTACACAACTAGACACAAATACAGCATGTATTTAATTTATGTCAGTTTATGTAATGGTAGGTTGTTTATTTCTCATTTTGTTGTTTACCTTTTGAAACAATGGAGTAGTTTACACTTTAGAGTAAAGATCTTTGAAAATCAGTCTATTGTGAATGAAACAGATAATAAAAATATTATTAGTCTATTATTAATATAATATAAAAATAATCTGCACAAAAAATAAAGAAATTCTGCAAGATAGTCTAGGGCTGCAAAACTAGATGCCTTTAATAAACTATTGAAGTTTTATTAAAATACATGAGTACATAATACATCTGTTAGTGGCTAACCCTCTGCACTACTACTGTATGTTCCCGCTGCTGTCCTGACAGACCTGACTTAGGGCTTTCTCTGCTGTCTGGAGCAATACTGAGTCAATATTTCTTTAAGCTTTTTTTTGTTGTTTGTTTAGCTTGTACAGGTATTTCCCTTTATTGTTTTAGTTGTTCTATGCTACTGTTTTTATTTTTTTTTTTTGTATACACTCTTCTCCTTTACGTTTTGCTTGATAAGCCTGTGGAGCAATGAGACGGTTTGAGGCATCACTGCAGATACAGTACAGATAACTGTGACACCTCACAAAACAATGTTCCCCATCAATGTATTCACATGAACTCTGCTGTTAGGTGCCTGGGGTTATTTTAGAAGTAACACCATTTATTACAATATCTTGATATCAGATGTGTCATACATAAATATTATTTGTTTCCAATTCTAACAATATATACAGTTATACAACAAAACAGGACGCTTGTAAAGAGAACACAATTTCACCTTTCATATGGAATTATTAACCTTTTAGCATGTATTCACCATGTTATCAGTCCTATTCCCAGTTGTTCAGTAAGTACAGGACGACACAGATCCCTGTCATCAGTTTCAATATTAGTATTAAAGTACCCTCTTCTTTCCCCGGGATCATATCCATTTGAAATGTACTGTAATTGCAAAACCAATCTTCGTGCAGGAGGATATCATTTTGAAATGTACTGTACCAGCACAACACATGCCCTGTTGTGCATTATTCCTTTAATATTTACTGTAGGGATGGTAATACTGTAGTTTGTAATTTAAATGTTTTCCAGGTGTGTTCCTGAACATCTAACCATTTTCGAAGATATGCTTATCAAAAACACAAACCAACTGTGGTGTTTATACAGTAGAATGTGTGTGAGGTAATTTACTCTAACAGAGGGCTTCTCATAATTGCTTTTGTCATTGGCTACAAAAATTCCCAATCTGGTTTAAAAAATTGTTAGAATTGAGGAACAATGAATGCCTAGAAAGACTGAAAATATTTAACATTCATCTGAGAGGGTATGTCCTCTAACAAATTGATTTACTGATCTAATTAATTATTTAAACCCAGCAGAAAAACTACACTTGCTTTTCTATGAATTATGCACTGTGTACGCTGTAGTACATTGCATAGGTGACAGCTAATTTGAAGAAAGTAAATAAAACAGCGGTTATCTGCTTGCACTCTTAATATGCAGTCAGTTGCACTGCCTGTCAATATAACAGAAAATGTATTTGATTAAAGATTTACTTTTCTATTAATATCAGAAGACAGTTAAAGCTTTATGATTGATTCAACACCATGACAGACTGCACTTGTAGTCTACAGTATGGATGATTTCCAAAGCTGGGGTGTCCCTGTAACAGGGTGACCGATGGTCTGACAGGGAAACATGAAATGAATTTCAGCACATTAGGGCACTTTTATGGTTGGCTGGTTGACTGTAAATAATTAAACAAATACAAACTTAAATCAAAGGTTGTCTTGTAATATACCAGGAGCATCACCCAGCAAGACAACTCACCTGTGTCAACACTTGTCTTTACACTTGGCTGACTGCAAGCTTTTATAATCACCTGCCTAACAGATGAGTCAATCAGCTAATTCATTAATTGAAATGACTGTTAATTGGTCAAGCAACCAGAGAATTGCACGCAACAACATTGAGCATTGAAAAGCAAGATGACATTGATTTCAATAATGCAACAGACACATAAAATAAGCAAATGCCTTATAGCATGTACCATACCTTTTCCTTTACAGCACATAGACAAATGCACTGCAGTCAGAAAAGCTGTTTAATACAGTGTTTCTGTGTACTATGCAGCACTGTGTCATTGGTTTAAACAGTTAAGTATGTTCTTGAAACAATGTCCCGACACTGGAAATAGGCTACCTGTCCTTGAGGAGAAAAAACAAGCAGTTGTGTACAGCAAGTTACCCGAGGAAATGCATCAGGACTATACTTTGTAAAGACAACACAGAGCATCAACTTAAAGATCAATTTACATAGATCATATTAGACAAACTACTCTCAGACAATAGACCACTTAAAGAACTATTTTAAGAAAGAAAAACTAAATGGTGGCATTATCATTTTCTCATTTTCTAGAGGTTTGTTGGCAAGATGAAGGCCAAAGCTCCAATTCAACATAATTATTAATCATATACTGTATGAGGAATCATCCACTCATTTTCAGGATCTGTCAGTATTCCAGTACATCTTATCCTGTGTCCCGTGCATAGAACAAACTGTTAAAGCAGACAGAATAAATCGCTCAGTTTCATTTTGTGGTCCTAAGGGACATCCTACACACTCTGTATTAACTTATAGTAAAGAAAAGCGTATTGGAACAGTCAAAGCACATGAAATTACAATTCACGTTCAGCTATGGCCAAAAGTTTTGCATTACCTAGAATTTTAGGATTGATAACTGAAAAAAACTAAAAAAACTAAAAAAAAATAAACTATATGACCATAATTTAGATCTTTCATTTAACATAATGTGATTAAAGAAACAAAAAAAAACCATCAAAGTAGTACAGTATGCCAGTTTTTGTTTAAGTATCTGGAAAACTACAAAGCGGGATATAATTCAATATGCTAACGTAACACTTCAGCAGGTTTCATTCGACTTTATGAAGCCAAATTAGATTATTCTACAGGGTGATGTAACATTTTTGCCCATAGCTCTACAGTTGAACAATCAATTAAAATAGAACTATTAAAACCCCTCTTCAGAGGACATTTCAGCTCCGGCTTTTACATAACACAACATCGCAGAATGTTAGACAATGCAATGATAAAGGATCATTCTCTTACTCATTCCGAGGTCATTTTGGTAGATGAGTGGTTGACGTTTGCAGGCTGGTGGGGTGCATTAGGTATGCCGTGCCTGACAGCTGTCTTGATGGCCTGTTCCAGAGGAGATTTCTTCTTCCTGCTGGTGCCGTGTGCTCAGTCCAGTAATTCAGGTTGAGTGCCCATAGAACTGGCCACCATGTAAAGAGGGAAGCAGTGGGCAGTGCCTGGCAGCAGCAGGTGCAGAAATCAGCTTTGTGAGCCCCTGCTGCCACAATCTGCCTCTCTGCAAATGGGACAATTCTATTCCATCTACAAACATGCTGGTGGGACGCAAACGCTGTTATGAAATGTGTTTGCCAGTGACCGCAGATATGGCTGCTTCTCGGGGTGAACTCAAGGGAAGTCCAGGTGAAGTGGGACTTGCTGGCAGTTTGTTTGGAATCTTTTATTGGGCTTCACCAATATTAGCAATTTTAAATATGTTAAAAAAAAATGATGCTCTATTGAAAAACTCTGTTTACATATGATTCAGTAACAAGGCAACAATGTTGAACTTGGGCCTTTACCACAGTTCATCATTGATTATACAGGATTAACAAACTTCTATAACTATTCAACACACAATAGTGCTGAATTTAGAAATTCTAAAAGAAACTTAATGAATTCAATGACAAATGTTTCAAGTGGAAATCTCTTTGCGAAATGGTTAGAGAACCAATCCTTTCTCAATCTTTTAACTATCCCCTCACCACCCTTTTCCACACATGCCAACAGTCCCTATAAGGCCGAGTCCTGATTTCCTAGAAAATATCCAGCATCCCGATATTTATCCTTTTAAATTCTACACAGCTAGTCTAGGGCATTCATCCTTGCGCTGTTCTGTCATATTGCAGAAGTTTTATATTCATATTGCAGATATTGTTTCCTCACTGCTGCTGCAATATGATTTGATGTGTATGATTTGGAATAGAATGTGGAGTTAGCTACACTCTTCATTTTAGTACAGCATTCGTTGATCACAGGAAGTGCAGTGTTGAAGGTTCTGTGATGTATAGTCAATAAAGTCTGACTCATAAAAGCATGATATTTTAACCAGCAAAATTTCCTAAAACTTATTATATTAGGAAATGCTGGGGGAATATGGAGTGTTATATGTCCCCACATGCTGCTACAACTGTGTAAATAATGTACCTGTGATCTTACACTTATAACTTTAAAGTCTGTTTTATAGGAAAACACTGTGGGTGTGAGTCACAAAAGCGCTCCATTTTATTATAAATAAAAGATTTAGACAAAACAAAAACAAAACACTTTGCCACAAAACAAAAAGGCTTGTTGGCCAAAAGAAACAGACAGTAAGTTTAAACAAGTAACCTGCTGGTTTATAGCCAGCACAAGAAGCAATTGTTTTTCTCTTTTCACTCAGGTCTCTAGTTCCACCTCAGAACACCCAACCCAGAGCAACATATCTGTGCTTCCTTTATGCAGCTGTTATATATAAAACATGAAATATGTACAGGGGCTGGTGTACCCCATCACATATCTCTCCCTTGTGTGCAGCACACATGACCTCAAAGGTCACCTCCCCCTTAAAATCCCAAAAGTTCCGATCACAGTCAAAGCCAGCAGTAGGAGGGTGCCGGGGGGGTGGTATCCCAACCCTCCTAAATGTCCCTTTGCCCCCCCAGCTCCACTTTCCTAAATGGTTTTAAAAAAAAAAGTATTAAGATTTTTTAAAATCTCTAAGAGAGTGAAGTTGGGTTGAAATGCATATATTATCTTACATTTTATTTTCTAATTTCATCTGTACATTTTTACATTTTCTGTTTGACTCATATGATTGAATATAGATACAGTACTTGCAAAGCACGTCACATTATTAAAACATATATATATATATATATATATATATATATATATATATATATATATATATATATATATATATATATATATATATATATATATCCGCCCACTCAGTTTAAGCTCACATCAGGTTTAAGAAGCCATTAAATGGAGAATGTGTGTATGAGAGAGGGAAGCACTGTAGACAGTTAAGAAAAGTTAACAGAGAGATTATAAAAAGCCTAGTGAATTTAGGTTAGTGATTTAGTTTAAAGTATCAAAGTTTGACTGTCACAGAAATAGATATTTTTTTGCCATCTATTCATTTTCTTTCGTTATTATTTGCATATATTAAGTTAGTTTTATTTATTTATGGGCCTCCTTACCGTAGTTCTGCTGCATCACAATGGATCGGTTTCTTATTCGACGCAGTAAAGAACCCATGCCATACACACTACGACTAGTAGCACTGATAATAAAAGTCCAACGGAGGAAAGTAACATAAAATCTGCCATTGCTTCTTGTTCTTCTAGTGCAACAGCTGACGACCGTGATAGAGATACTCCTAGCCAGCCTGTTTTAAAATCTTACCCGTGCCGAGGTCTGTTTGGTCAGTGAGACAGAAGCTTTAACGCAAGTTGATTTAAAACGCATCGCTGGCTCGAGTATTCTTTTGCTTTTTTGCTTTTGTTTTCCTTGTCGCATTTTCAGGGTAGTAAATGACAAGGATACTGTGTTTACAGTATGCAGGTTTAACACTTGGAAATCTGCTCTTGAACGTGAAAAGGGTTTTCACAAACTTGCTATGAGTCATGCTCATTTACAAGCTGTTGCTGCTTGTTGTGAGTTTAAACACAGTCAGGCAAAGGAAGACACCACTGATTCGCTGTTAGGCCCCAAACAAGAGGAGAAATACAGGTACTACATTAAAAGCATTGGAGAGATAGTATGTTTTCTTGTAGTCAAAGAACTCCCCCTTCATGGGGTTAGTGATAAAATAAATGTTGTGGACCATTTTACAACTGGGCTTTTTATAAAGCTATTTCAATGCACTCTACTGAAAGATCCCAAATTGGCAGAGATAGTAAAGACTATATCACAAAATGCAATGTAGACATCAAAATATATACAAAATGAGGTGATAGAGAGATTAAGTAAAATGGTTCTTAATCAAATTAAAGAGCAATATATGCATTCTAGTGGGTACTGTATCAAAAGTGATGGGACATGAGATAAGTGCAATGTAGAAAATCTGTCCATCACGATAAGATTTGTTACTGATTCAATACCTGAGGAGCATCTGAATGGCTTGCTTGAATTGCATCAGTTGGTTGCAGAATACAATACAACTCAAATACTTCAACACCTCTCTGAAGTAGGTTTTAATGCTGACAACATCATCAGCCACTGCCTTGATGGTGCATCAGTGATGAATGGGGTTAATGGAGGTGTGCAGGCTTTGCTGCAAAGAAAACTAGTAAGGCACATACCGTACATACATAGTTACAACCATTAGCTGCACTTAATAGTAGTCCATGCAATTCAAAGTGAACCATGTATAAAGAGATTTTTTGATCTTTGTAATTCTCTTTATGCATTCATTCATCGTCACTACAGAAGAATCTAGATTTAATGAAGTCTTTGTCTTGCCTTGTACCCCAATCTAGTACATTTCTTGATGCTACCATGCTAGAGCCTCTTCAGATGATAGCTGTTGTTGACAAAAATGACATGGCCAATAAATTGTTGTAGCTAAACCTATGTTGTTTTAATAACTCAACATAGATGCAGTCTGTGCTGCTGTCTGTAAACTTCTGCATGGATATGCAGATGCATTTCCTTTGCTGCATAAAGAATTGCCTATAAGCCTATAATATTACTGCAATGAAAAACTACTATGTTTAAAAGTATCTCTCTAGATGGTGGCCCCTCTAAGAGGTCTACTGGCCCCCCCATCCTAAGGGACTGGACCCGGGCCTGATCATAGTCCTGGGCCAGAAATGTAGGCCTCAATGGGCCCATGGGCACCAATGTTGTCATGGCAATGCTGTCAGTGGAAATGCTGCCAGAGGCAAGGCTGGCTCCTCCAGTATCAACGCTGGCAGCAGCAATGCTGTCATCAGAAATGCTGACAGCGCACAGGCTGACTACTTCAGATGGGTCACTTCTGGTTGCAGTAAGGCTGGCTCCTCCAGCATAGGTGGTTCTGGCAGCAAAAATGCTGCCAGTAGCAATGCTGGAAGCTGCAATGCTGACAGTGGGGTGGCACACTCCAGCAGTGATGGTGGCACTGCCAGCGGTAATGCTGCACTCAATGTGGGACACTACTGCGACACTACTTCTCCTCACCTCTCCCCACTTCTCTGTAGCTGGTGGCTCCCTTCTCTTGGGCTCTGGCTGTATGCCCGGACATTGACGTGCAGACATCCCCAGACATTTACTTGCAGGCATCCGTGGGCGATGATGATCCAGCCTCCCCAGGCAATGACGAACTGGCCTTCCCAGGCGATAGCATGGGACAGGCATCCCTGTGCCTTGCCAGCTTGGCCTCCTTTAGCATTGCAGGCTTGGCAGCCCTAGGCATTGTTGGCTCGGCAGACTTAGGCATTGCAGGCTTGATAGCCCTAGGCGTTGCAAGACAGGGCAGGAGTTGACCTTTGGGAACAGTGTGGATTCCGAAAAATATATCGTTGTACGTCCCTATGTGTTGCTACAATTGTTTGTATCTATTTCAAAGCTCTTTTCAAAATGCACCTAGATTTGAGATCTGTCCTCTAAATCACTGCAGAATGCTCTGGCTTTTCTGTTCCGTACCACATCATGGATCATTATTACTGTGTTACCTGTTTGACAATGTGGGCAATAATCCTTACACTATCAGTGCACTGGAGCGGACATTTTGAAAAGATCTTTGAAACAGGCTTTAAAGTTATAAGTGTCAAAAGTTGGTAGGATGTTAACAATAAGAAGAAAAATTACAGGCACATTATTTAAACAGTTGTAGCAACATGTCGGGATGTGTAACGCTTTATTTTTCAGAACCACGCTACTTACTATTTGAAAATGTTTTTTGTTTGTTTGTTTTCACAGAAGATTATACCCTAACAGTTTGGATAGCATCAGTTTATCAACAGTGAGAAGCTGTGGCTTTCCCATACTCCTGAACTTGTTGAGAAGTACAGCATAAAAAGAAACAAGTAGCACCCTGGATGAAAGAAAGAGAGCAGATGGAAAAGACTGGCAATAATGAAATGGCAACAGCTGGAGGTGTTGGAGTATCAATGCTAGAACAGCACAGTCCAAGAGGGATTAGTGAAAAAGCAGGTCAGTGTTTCTCTGTCTGCCGAGCCAGAGAGGCAACTGTGCTGAGCAGACAGACGAGCAGCTCCTAAAACATATTAGATTTAGATGAGTGAGCCTGGGGATTAACTCCGGCAGAAATGAAGTTTGTTTAGACAGGATGCACTGTTTAAGCAGTGGAGGCTCCCCTCAAAGACAGAAAAGGCCTCTGTGAACTTAGATGTTCTCCTGATGCAGACAGGCATACTGTTTTTCACTGACAACATGCCAATACTGTGTGTGGCAGATGATATAACCTAAAGATGGTGCTAACATTATAAAAAGGTTGCAAAGTAGGTGTGACAGGATAGCCTAGTGGTGACGTCAGGCCAGATGCAGGAAGAAACACAGGCAAGGTTCTGAGGGGCAAAGACGCAGCGTGTGTCATTTATCCAAAATAGCAAAATAAAAGTGTAAACAAAATAATCTAGTGCAGCGAGCTGCAGGCTTATGTACAGTTGACCGTCTCCTGATTAGCAACACATTAATCACTTAATTCAGGAATGGGCCACCTTCTGCACAGTTTTTTTTTTTAAATTTTATTACACACTGGGAGAGGATGAGCTGCCGACCTTGCCTCTGCCAGAACACACCCAAACAAAAACAAAACAATATCAAAACAATGTGGCTGCGCCGTCAATACAATAAATAAATCATACTATAAACACAAATACGACACGAGGCGGAGGGGGAGACCCCGTTCTAAAAATAAATAAACAAATAAATTTACAGGGCTCCTTGCCCTGTTACAGTAGGAAAAATGTACTTAAAACGAGCAAAATCGCAGAAGTGGGTCTATGTAGGATTGAATACATATAGAAAAAATAACAATGTGGCAATAGGCAAGTTCATGTCTGCATATTCCCCATGGTACCGTCGTTCAATTAAGGTCGAAAAAATATTACAGTTTTCTCTGTCACTTGTAGGCAACATCCCCAACCTTTAGACCCTTGTCCTTTGGATCTTGTCACTCAACAGCTCCTTGGGGCCATAAAGGTAATTAAATACCTCAATTCCACCAATAAAATATTGACAAAAATGATTAATAAAAAATAATAGCAGTGCTACAGGTTGAATTGAATTCCATAGTTGCTTTTTTTTTATATTCAATCCCAAGAGAATACTCCCCCCACCCCCTTTTTGATCAGATTTTGCACTAAAGGTTAATTTGTAAGGTAAAGCTATTGGAAATAGGGCCGAACTGTTAACATGGTTCATAAAACTGTAATTGCAAGTCGATTTAGCAAATCTTTTCTCAATAGCACTATTCATGGAGCAAAGGCAAGTAATAAGGTTAGCCTATTAGATTAGATTAACTAATACAAATTAAGCAGACTGTTACAACTTAAGCCATTGGAATGGAACATGTATTCAGAGTTTTACAAGTGGTGCAAACAATATGTTATAAAAAATATATATTAAAGCCATGATTCTGGTACTTTTTGTTCTGTGGTTGTGCCATGTTTCAGTAAGAACAGTAAGATGTGCATTATTATCCAAAATCTGATAACTCTTTATTGACTTGACTTCTATTAAACTTCAACGACTGCAGTACAGAACGTCTCTCCCTGTCTGCTTCATTGTTATCAGTTACTATACTGGTGCTAATGCTAACCACCTGGTGATTGTATGTAATATTTCAATCTGGTAATAATGCTGTGTTTTTACGTTAACAGTTGAATTTGACTTGCATCTTGAATTTAGAGGTGCGGAAAGAATTCAGGGGAAACTTAGTTTCCAACAATAGTTTGGATGCTGACATTTCAAGAAAACTAAGATTAGTTTCTATAGATTTTTTTTTTCTGATAGGAAAGGCCACAATCTAAATAAATAAAGTTTAATATGCATTGACACAAGCTCAACTGCATTTTCCAAATCACTGTGACAAAAGAGCCTGGATCCAAATGGTGATTTTGTCAGATTTTGATTCAAGGTGGAACTTTTTTTTAACAGTCAAGAAGATACTTGCTTTCCAACAGAAGCAGATTCATTCCACATGGTTGGCTGTTCTGTAAAAAGTTTCAAGGCTGGCATGTCTATGTTGGGCATGTCACCTGTGTACCAAGCTGACACAATTAGCCAGACTGAATGACACAGGCCCAGCCAGTTAGCATGCAGATTTTTATTACTCTTGATATTATAGAACAAGTTCTCAAAAGCCTCTGTGACTAAATGTGTGAACTCAGATGGCCTTCCCTAAATTGATTGTTTAAACATAATGGGGGAAAAAAACTGTACAAAAACTTATACAACATGGTTGCATAAAGTGGTTTTATCTCTGAAATCACATCTCTACTATTGAATAACAATAACAGTTTAATGATCTGGCTGGTGAAGGTATGTGAATTTCTAACCACTCCTCCAGAGACACCGGTTCAGTGGTTAAAAAGCTTGCTTGTGGAGCGGAGGGGCGTTTGTTCACATCCAGCTCCTGCTGGAGAATCAGTTGCCTCAAGTCTCCCTAAAATAAGAATACAATTCGAGGGATTCTATGTGATATCAAAAACTCAGAGTAACACTGAGGCTCAGAGTCAGTATGTTGTTTTATTGCCCCAGGGGATACCTGCTTGATTCAAATTAATTACATGTATCTGCAGTGATATGTCAGCATCCAATGCTGAAGGCGAAGCTGTTTTATGTCAAGTCTCCTGAAGGAAGATACTATCGGTATTATTTTACTATATAGATTATAATATATTATAATATATATCATATATATATATATATATATATGTATATGTGTATGTGTGTGTGTGTGTGTGTGTGTTTTGTGTTTAGAACTGGATCAACTGTCCTTGTCATCCTAATTGTGAATGGGCAAGAAGATAAATATATAATAGGATAGACAATGACACTAATACCTATGCTATATACATGATAACTGCAGATAAAAAATAGCTATTCCACACCCTAGGAAGGTTTAGAATAGCTCAGCAATGCTCATGTACTTATTGATATAACAGGTCAGGTTTTAAAGTTGTGTTACTCCACAGAATAAATATGAACAACTGTACTTAAAAGGCCTAAAGTTTAATTCCAAATGTGTTATTTCTAGTTTTGTAACTAGCAGGAAATGTATATTTATCAGTTAGAAAAGCTATAAATGTATCCACTAGCACTCATAAAACTGTTTATTGTATAGCTCAATGGGATTCCTCTCCATCAAGGCTTGACGAGAAAAGCAATGGCTAGAATTTGATAATTTTCTATAAAAGTTACCATGGTCTTGTCTTGTATATTTAATGATTTCATTGTACGTCAGTGCACAGTGGTTTATTACACTATGTAACACAATTTTTGTTCCTGGGTAGTAAGTGTTATTTCCTAATTGCTTATGCCTCAAAAGTATAGAGAAAACTGCTCACTTCTAAATCTTTTGTAGTCATCTTTGTATTACTTTAGTATAAATACATGTTCATTTGGATTCATATGTTGTTTTTTTCTGACTTTATGTGAACGAAAAGACACACATTTGCCCGTTTTCCCATTGGAAATAGTGTTATTTTGAAATATCACTGTCCTGGTCACAAAAGCAAAGTTTGTGGTGAATAATAGCCATTTTCTATACTTTTGAGGCATAAGCAATTAGGAAATAACACTTACTACCCAGGAACAAAAAAAAAAAAAAAAATTGTTACACGGTGTTATTAGAGACCATGAATATTATTTGAGTCCTGTCTATGAGGAATAAATAATCTGGTGAAGAGACAACCTTCTTGTGTGTTACCTTGATGATTATCTAAAATTATACCAAACACTGCACTCCCATTGTGTTCTAGGGAGGTCAGCTGTTCTGTTATAACTCAATGTACGTATTGGCGAATGAGATTACCCGAATTATTAACACCTATTACCCCTGCTCTCAAAAAGTGGAATCTTTCAGTGGACTACAATTACTATTTCAGACAAAGATAGGTACATAGATAAGTGGTATAATATTATAATAGTAATAATTGCATTGCTGTGTCATGTTCCTCGACGATAATGGAATCTGCAGTCTCAGGCTTTATTGTTCCATTATTACCTGCCAGCACATCACAGCTGTCCCATTACCCTTTAAGTGAAGCATGATTGCAATGGTTCATATTGTAATGTGTCAGTTAAAAAAAAAAAAAGTGTTTTGCCTAAATATGACATTTTAATAAATAAACATCCGCAGGCATTCTGTTTTATCTGTTGCATATGAGGATACCTTTTTTTTTTTTGTATATTTCTCTGTATGTCTATACGAAAGTGCAAAGCTCCTGTGCTCTGCAGAGATAAATAGTCTTGTTATCACAGGTGAGAGATATGCAGTGAACTGTTTCCATTATCAGTGACCTTACTGAATAACTTCTAAGAGTCAGTTAACCCACCCACTTTGCAGGCCCATATTCACGCTGCTATAAGATGTCAGTCATCATCGCTGTCTTTAGGGCTGCTCTGGAGAATCTGTTGCACAGGGGGAGACTGATGTTTCAGTAACTTAGAGATGGTGTGTAATGCCAGGGTCCCTGCTGCCTTAACAGCTCTTCACACCATCAGTCCGGAGAAACGCATTGATTGAGACTGATTTAAATGAAAAAAATAACCAACTCAACATAAATTATCTGTTTGATCCAAAGGAAAAAAAATAGGGTGTGCTACATATGGATGGTGTAGTGTGGGGTATTCAACAAACAACAAAGAGGAAGACAGGTAGGGAGGATTGACCTGGTGACAGTGCAAGCAGCAATATAGAAAACTTGGTAACACTTTAAAATAAGTGTATGTTCATGATTATTTAATGTGTATTAAGGGAAATGTTTGTGACTTTTGAATTCAATAGGAATTTCATTTGGCCCCATTACTTTCCGTTAGGACAGGATATGTCTGTAAAGTTTTCATGTTTCTAGAGAACAGATTGTCCAATTGTTAAGAAATTTGCTTTTTCAGTACAACTTACCGAGTGTATCAAAATCTCAGATCATGTGGAAGCTTACATTTGAACAATTATCCAGAAAGCCACTTGTTGATTGTGATTAAACTTGCAAAGGACATTCTTCTGCACAAGTTATTGAGTGTATCATAACCTGAGAGCTTATGGAGGTTCTGTCTGTCCGGAGAACTGTCTGTATGCAACGATTACATGTTTGCATACCGTCTAGCTAGAGAAGTACATATCCAATTGTGATTAAACTTACTAAGAACCTTCTTTAGTCCTCTACTTGACCTTTTCAAAAGGCAATCATTCAAAGCCCCCCCCCCCCCCCCCCCCCCCCAACCACACAATCACACATTTCAATACCTTGCCTCTCTTGACTTAAGCAGCTTGTTAATAAGGTTAACCCTGTAGTTCAGATATCAAGCTGTTTGCTTTGGATTTAATGAAATACCAATGATTCCTGATTGCCATTAATTATTGTGCACGGGTTCTCATGGTAATAATTTATTTAAAAGAGTAAGGGAAAAGCTCAACATCTCATGTGATTGTAAACCTGCAGCTTGACATCCCTGCAACCTAAATTACATTTGCTGTATGTGATGATAAGCCAAGCCATCTATTATTATTATTATTATTATTATTATTATTATTATTATTATTATTATTATTGTAACATGGGCGAAGACGCCTCCCTTAAAGGAAATCTCATTTTATGCACGGAAAATGATGTAAATTTTAAATGAAAGAAGTATAAAAGTAAAGTTCATAAATCAATATATAAATGCCATGAACATTTTTAAATTTAACAAAAGATTTTGTTTTCAAGGGGTGTTTTTCCCCATCCTCGGGGGAAGATGAAAAAAAAAAAAACAATACACATCACCTGAAAATAAGGTGAACTTTGTAAAAATTTAAAAGTACCAAATACTGTAGGATGAAAAATAGAGGACTTTATTTAAATTTAAATTTAAATTCTTAAGACGTTTTAACATTTTAAGCATTTAAGAATGAGAGTGGTAGACCAAGTTGCAACATGAACTGTATTTAAATCACAAATGCTTTTAAAATATTTAAAACATTTTAAGCATTTAAGAATTTGTGTTAAATTTTACCATGAACCTTGTCATTTAAAAGCAGGCTATGAAATGCTTCTCACTCTATGCATAATTCACATATGAAACCATCACCAGAGACAGTAGCACAGTCCATGCGTGCCCATCGAGGACATGTTTCACACTGGATCATTCTCCACCACTGCCAGAGTATACTTCTGTGCAGTGTAAACATTCAGCAACATCATCTATCCTGTCAACTGTTGTTATGACATTGGGTTGTTTTGGTTTTCCTTTCTTTGATGTTTCTTTTGTTATTTCTTCTGCATCATTTTGGGTCTACAGTTTTTTTTTTTTTAAGTGGTCATCCACAGATGTCAAGAAAAATATAAAATACAAGCACACCTATAACCTTCATCCACCCATCTATCTATCCTTAGCTAGTGATTCGACGGCATCCAAAAATATTGAGGTCTGTCTCTTATAATGTATTGACATTACATGTTTTCAAACATTAATTATGAATGTAAAAAATTTCTTCTGATTATTAGCCTTATGTTAAGTGCCCAACTGGGGTTCAATATGCAATTTGGGGCAAGATGCCCCCAGGGGCGTCTTTCCCAATATGGGAGAGGGCAACTTACCTCATAAATACCAATCAAATGTTTGGGCCTACTAAAAATCCCCTGTTATCACCTGATGTTTTAACTCTTGGATTTGTACTCATAAGGATTTACTAGCACCACAACGCATTTTCCAGAACAAGCTGAAACTATTCATGTACACCTACAACTGATTTTCAAAGCCAAAACGTTATAGAAACTTACCCAAAAAACGTTTTTGACGCTCAAGCTTCCACACGTGCGTTGCTTCCGGTCTAGATGTACGTTGCATAGGAACAGCAGGATGTGACGATTGCGTTTACAAGAGATTTGGCACCATTAAGTGTTACCTCAAGAGGGCGTCTTCCACCATGTTACCCTATATGATGATGAATGATCTGCTCTTTGACTGTAGAAAGACTCTGTTCTTTCATTGAGTTTCACAGAAAGCAATTTCTTATCAGCAACAGAAATGTTCTGTGCTGCCTTTATCCTCTAAACCATTTCCACGCCAGAACTTTTTCTCCTGCAAAGGTTAATGCAAGCAGAGAGCAGAGCAGGGCAGTGGCAACATGAAGAGGCAATTGTTTAATCCTCCTGTGTGTCCCTGTTCTGTCCCCCCCCTTGGGTCACGATCAATCTGTAAAAATTCATAGAATTGTCTTTCTCGATGTAACACAACCGAGCGCCAAGGCATGCTTTGATATTCTGCTGCTCCAGCTGAAATTGAAATTAGCTGCCTTGTCAGTGATGGCAGGGAATGAACAAAAAGAATGTGCCACGAAGATACTGTGCTGAAGCAACTTCTGTAGCAAACAACCTTGCAAAAAAGCAAACAATCAAAAATAAAAACCCAGCAAGATATCTTTATAACAATATAATCACCGGCCTCCCTCTGAGAGGTTCCAGGTCTGTTTCTTTTATTTGAAGAAGTGTTTGAAGCTTAACAGATTGATCAGTGTCTCAATAAAATAATAATACAGAGAAGCATGCAATGCATTTGTGTGACTGGCTATATATAGTCCCTTTGGATACCAGTGGCATGAGTTTTAACCATAACCAAACAAACACCAACAAGCATAATCTACAACAACATTTTTACACAGTTGCAAAAATCCTCAGAGATTCCACTATTCATTAGAATGAATTTACATGTTTTCTGAAAATGGTATTAAACTTGGTGGTGTTTGGGATATCAAGCTGCATGATGACAAAAATTGATGTATAATCCAAATCAGTCAAATTATTATTGAAACACTCTTTAATAAAAAATGTACTGCATTTCAGATATTTAATAAGTTGTTGTATTTACCTGTCTCAATTATAGTATACCTCCTCTACTGAAGCAGCTGTCATTATAAAAAAAAATAAAATAGATCATCTTGGATGATGCAATTTATCTGTGAAGACAGTACAGTGTTTGTCATTGATATGGCCTTGAGAAGTGTATGGCTGTAAGACTAAATTACAGGTTAGCAGGCAAGGTTTGAAAAAATACAGGCCCTAACCGTAGACTCCTGACCTCATTAATATCGGAACATAAAAACTTTGACGCATCTGCTGGTCTGCAACTCCCCCTAAGACTGGATCCTTCAATGTGACCATGCTAATTTTAAACCGTGTTTATCACTGCAGTCCCCTGAAACAGTAACAGTTGTGTTCATGCCGCTACACTCGCTCATTAAGTTAAACACTTCTTAAAACAACCCATGCAACTTATTTTAAGTGTTGCAATTGTCACAAAGCATTAATTACAGCAGGCTAAACTAAAACAGGGCTTTAGTCATTCAAATCAGCTGCAGCCCTTTGAAAGAAACCAGAGTTTTCAGGACTCCTGCCCCTCCATCTTATTGTGATTTCTGCATCAGTAGCCAAGCTAAGACAGCCTGTTTTACTGGCTGGCTGCCAGATAATATATCTTCCTGACTACCTGCTATTGCTTGTACACCTGTCAAGACTGATGCCCTGGTGGCTTGGACTGTTCATTCCTCCTGAGTGCATCCTCATCTCTTACAATCACTCAGGTCTCTCTAATAAATCTTTGACAGGCACCAGAGATCCTCCCTTTACCTTGTTATCTCCTTGTAACATCCAACCTCTTTCCCCAACCAGATGCTGTAGTTCCCGTTCCTGGACAGCTCCTCGCCCCTCACACATTCTCTATTCCTTCCAGCCCTGTATGGAAACGCTCAGGAATGAAAAGATTAATTCATTAATTATCAACACAACTAGCAACATATCCACATTTTTATGAAGTGCCAGAATGTTGGAGATGTTCAGGTTAAGGACCATCACCAAGTCTAAACTAACACCCGTCATCACCCGTTTTATACACCTTGGCCAGCCACATTCCCAAGTGTTTTTGCAGGGAGGAATTTAACCCCTTCCCTGCCACCCAACATTCCCCACACACCTGTGCGCCTGCAGGGCTTTCACCTTGCCACAGTGACACACACCCTGACAAGTTTTTACACATATAAATTTAAAGTCTCTCGCATAGGTATTTGAAAAGTTAACCCACTGACACAGAGTTAAAGTTTCCACCAAGGAAAGGTTTCTCTGTGGAGGAATGTGTTCTCACTATTGGGGATGTAGTGGGCTGTTAGAATCAGCTTCTTGCATGAGTAGATCGATCACGTTTTTTTTTTTTTTTTTTTTCTAGTTTAAGGTGGATGGCAGTGATTATGTCATTTATGCAACTTCCATTCAATTAAGTGTTTTAGATGTGGGACTGAAGGGTCACATTGTCAAAAACTGTCCTAAGAAAGACAGTAGAGAGTAGGGAGCGGGGTAGGAGTATGAGGGATGAGACTGCTGATAAGCAGCAGCCAGGACTGGCCAGTGGTGGACTCGCTGGCAGATCAGTACCTGCGGGCTGTGGGGAGGGGGAGCAGGCTAGTGACGAGGGCAGCCAAGCTCCAGACACTGCAGACAAAGGAGGCAGCCAGTGATGCTATGTCGTGGGAAAGAAAGCCAAACCAAAATAGCGAAGCTACAGCTACAGTAAAACAATGTATTTCTGAGAGTGTTGCAGGCATGGGGGAAGCACAGAATGTGGTAAATAATAAAACTACTGACAATGAGAGCACAGACAGTCGGAAAACAGAGGGAGAGAGGGAGCAAATAGACACAGGGATGGTGGCTATTGTATGGGGAGATGTGAAAATAGGTTGAAAGGGTAAAATCCATGGAGGACAGTAACGTTTTTAGATTGCCGGTTGAAAAAGGGGCTAATAAAACAGAGGACAGCTGTCAGTAAAAAACGCAGCGTTTCAGCTGATGGCAGCAGTGACAGCATGGAACCTGAGAGCTCTGCGGAGCTGTGCAGTGCACAGACTGTCAACACAGTGGCAGACACTCCCACTGTAGACAGTGATGATGAAGGCAGTCTTACTGACTCCTCTCAAACATCACAATCGCTGGGCTTGCACAAACCCAGGGAGGGCACAGGGTTCAGAGCATTAAAGATTTCTTGGAGCAGACGAAAGGGCAAAGAGGAATCGATGTTGAGGATTTCTTTCCTGATAACGATTTGTTTCTGAGCTCAGTGCGAGGTTTAAAACAAAACGCTTTGGCTCAGGAAATGTTTAATACTCAGGAACTAGTGTGCCTAAAATACATCTTCAGCCAACTCTGTGGTAGTGTTAAACACAGTCAGTCCTGATTGCCAGTACACTCATAAGTCTTTTTCTCCTTTCTGTCTGCTTGTTTTTCTTTTCTGAATATCAGCGTTTCCTTTTCAGACTCTGCAATGACTAGCTCTAATATCTTAATTTGAATGAAATTCTCTAAAACGAGCCACACTTTTTGAGTATAAAGTAGTCTCCACTTATAGGAACACCTCCTAAGGGAACACCCTTGTGGTGAAATAGATTTTTTCCCATTGTAAATGTTCCAGCTAAAAGAACAGGTACTTTGCTTAAAAGAACACCTTCTTGGCACCGACAGCGATTCGTCATATCATTGAATTGTTTTGCATTCTGCTTTCCATGAATGCACCTCATCACTACAAAATGGCATGTAAACAAACGACCGCTGTTTCTCTTGCTACACAAATTTGGAAATTGTTCCAACGCTGAAAAAAAACCTGAATCAGACACAAGTCGCTGAACAATTTGGTGTTCTTCCATTCTGGTGAGTTGCTATTCTACTAAATAATGTGCATGTCCTGTATATTGCTGTTGCATTTTGTAACGGGTGTAGGGGTGCTGTGTTAATTTAGTTAGTTAGTTTATTAATGTTAAGTTAACCCTAAGTAACAGCCATTATTTTTGCCTCTGCCATTGTGATAGGCAGAAACACACCGGGCAGCTAATTTCTTAGTACATAGTGATTTAAGCTTTTCGAGTTAGTTGTTTTGCTTTAGTTTTATTAATGTTAGTTTGTCGGTTACTTTATTATTATTATAGTTTATTAACATACACTTGGCTATTGCTTTGCTTTTACTTATTCAGTTAATCATGACAAGTAATACATATGTATTTATTTATTTGTTCATATTGTGTCTGGTGGCTAACTGCGTCTTAGTGAACACTTTAGCTATAACAACACTTTGCATGCTTCCTGTTCTCTTAGCCGGACAGTACTGTATCTTGCAGAAAAGTAGGCATGTTATGTTTTTTCATAAAACTCACATATATGGGGGAAAATCAGGATGATTGTGAATGTGAATGTTTATTTTCAGTAATGGAACCAATGTGAGTGCTGGGGTTGGCATTTTGTTTTCTGTGGGGTTTAAACCAAGCTCTGTAATTGTGACGTTATACATGTACACCTACCTGATTGTGGTGGCCTTGACCTTCTCTACTTAACTGTCCAGGTCGTTATGCCAACTATGCCATCTACTGTTTAACGAGGAATAGAACTGCAAATAACCTTCTCTATATACCAACAATATTTGGTACCCCACCCAGAGCCCCTCTCAAATACATGAAAAGACAAAAGAATGGAAATTGGTTGTGCCCTTTGAGCAAAATCTTTATAATAGAAAACAAAATAACAAACACCAAAATCAATAATTGCTACACTGCAATCGATCAGAAACACAATCTTAACAATATAATTTGCACTAAAGATAATTATATTTACTTATTGTCCCCAGTGACACCTAGAGGAGAGATAGAGTAATGTCAATCAATTGATAAATAATGTTGGGCTGCTCCACCCAACAAAGTCCAGAAGGACAGTCAAGCACCACTAGTGATAAAATAAACAAAATAAACCACATATGAATAATTAACTAAATAAATATATATTAGGTGTACATACAAAACAAGTCACCACAGCAGAATTAATAATAGTGCACCATTCAAAAAGAAAATATTACAACCCAGCACCTGGCTTGACTGAACGTTCAATGCTCTGTGGGGCAGAGCAGCCACAATAGCGATGCTCTCTCTCTCTCGTAGCATCTATAGACAAACACACACACACACACACACACACACACACACACACACACACAGACACACTAAAAGCTAGCTAAACGCTGCACGGTGCTTTTAAAACTATGCTAAAAAATGATAAATAAAACCGTACGTATATAAAACAAAGGGGATAATAATTACAAAAGCAATGAGCAAGATACAAACACAGGGAAATAAACTACCAGAAACAGTGGCTTTGTTATTTCTTCGTACAAGAACAAAGAAACCCGGTGACGTTGCACCGCCACAACAAAGAAATTATATTAAACATTTTACATTACCCCGGGAGAGTCCGGAATACTGATATCTGATGTCCGCCGACTCGCCCTACAATATACCAATAAACAATAATATAAAACCAGCACACCACAAGAGTACTGTATTCACCAACAGAGATTCAGAGGGAGCAAAATAATAGTGAAACCAGCTTACCTTGTCACAGGGGGAACCATGGGAACACAGGAACGCCTAAACACAGGTACACAGGAACACCAACTACCTCACTCTGCTGCACCTATGCTGTGCCGGTATTTATAATGCTGGCAATTCACACTTCCTGGTTCCCACAGTCCCACCTGCTAGACACTGATGGCAGGGAGAGGGTATGTTTTCTCCAGAGGCTTGAAGAAATGTGATCTTGTGTAAAATGAGAGGTGTTATTTTTAGTGGTGATTTTAATTGTACAGCTAATAATAGATTAGATTGGAGAAAATTCTGCCTCAGAGCTGCAGAAGAACTGTTATCACTCTCCTCCCTAAAAAGGGAGATTTGTGTAATATTTAACACTGGAGACCCGTGTCACTGCTCTGTGCTGACTATAACATCCTCTCAGGACTGTGATAGGGTGTGTGGTGCAAAGAAACCAAACATACTGACCTTACACTCCCTTGAAGGTGGCTATATGTTGACTGCCATCCCGGTAACACTCACTGTCTTGAGCCGACTGCAGTGAAACTACCGTTGAGCAGACCAGAACCAAGTGTAACAGAGTTTAACAGACTTTGCAAAACAAATAAAATAAGAGAAAATTAAGTTCACTTCAATATTATTTGTGTTCAGTGTAGTTGAAATATATTATATTGGAGACCACTAGTGGAGGAATTTGGTAGTATGAGTTTCCACCTACTTACTGCTATGTAATTGCAATTCTGCCTTCAGTTATATATTTTTATTTCTGTTCTCATGAAATAAATCCCTAGTTGCTGTGAAGCTTATTTCAGGGCTATTGGGCAATAATAGCAGGAGTTACACAAGTTCAGTTGTGTCTATAATTTATTTTACATGTCTCACTGAGTTAAACCACTGCCTCTTTGAGTGCAGGACTGGTCAGGTGATTGTGGTACAAATCCAGCTCACAGCAAGTTGCCAACATTGGCTGAGGACCCAGAGGAAGAGTCCCAGTGGCCTTTTCTCTTTGTGATTATTCAATAACATACCTCTGGTAAATTGTAAAAGATGTGGGTAAATAGATACATGTGTGAACGATCACTGTTGTTTTATATAGAGTATGTTTTAGTCAATCTTTTATCTTTATAATACCGCTATTGTGATTAATATATCTGATTTCTGAACTTTTTAAAACCATGTTTTCTTATTAATTGTTCTGACAAAGGAAATATAACCCGACCTGAACAATGATGTTAATCTTTCAATCACTCCCAGAGGCAAACTGCAGTTTGAACATCTCTCCAGCAAACTCTCTGTACGAGTGTTCCCCTGTACTAACTGGTAGTGTAATCAATATCCTGCTTTCACTCTGTGGCCTGCTCGCTCAGACTCATTCTCAGTGGTCCTTTCCGTTTCCTCTGGTTATTAGTATTTTATTTAGTTCTGTCAGGAAGGGATGGGGGAGTTGAATTTCAGGCTCAGAGGGCAAGAGGTTCCCCCTGTGCTCCATTTATATTCCAAGAGAAACATTCTCTCGCATGCATTTTTTATATCCTTTTTAAATAATGGGTGCATGTCAATATGTATTCCCACGAAATGGTTATGAAATGTTTTATACAGTGCTCCCAGTGGCATGTCATATTCTTTCTGGTGTATTTGCGTAAGTGGCACTAGCTCCCAGTATTCCAGGAACAGTGGTATTTAGGACTGATAAACCTTGATTCCATGCCACACTTTGTTTTTTGTGTGTTTAATGTATCTGTATGAAGCTGTCTGTTAACAGTACATTCTTTTAAACAGAACAGCACACCCTCTCACACAATTAAAATATAGTATTGAGGCAGTATTGAAAACAAAGTGGTAATCAAATTACAAGTGACAGCAAAAGTACATTCACTGTCTTTATCTTGCCTTTTCTTTTAGAATCTACTGCTAGTGTTAGGATGTAAAAAGACAATGGTTATATTATATTGTTTTCTTAAACAGCTGTATTGAGTTGTAAAATAAAAAGAAGGTTAGGATACCCTCTTGTCTAGTATTCAATAGGAAAGACAATGACTGGGTGATCGTGGGGGCTTGGGGAAATGCAGAGCATGATTTTATTTAACCTGGAACCCCTGACTGAGCTGAGCTTGAGCCTCCTAGCCGTGAAACACAGCATCAAACAGCTGGGTACAGAGGGAAGACCCCCACGTGGGAGGAAACCTCTGAGGGATTGGCTCCACTGCAGTCCAGATAAATCAGTCAGTGATACTTGGCTACACTGAATAAAGTGAGCCTAGGAGAAGCAACTTGAATACATTGTTTAGCTGCTTGTAAAAGTCCTAATAAAACAACTGATTCTGAGCAGTGGATGCTGTTTGTTTCCTTTTGGAGTCATTGGGCAGAGTTCAAGCGAGCTCAGGGAGCAGGGCTCATCAATTTAGTGGCTGAGAATCCTTCAGAGGTCGGCCAGGGTAGAAGGGGAATAGTGGCTGAGAATCCTTCAGGAGTTGTCCAGGGTAGGAGGGGATTCCAGCGGCTGGTTTAAGGGGTTTGACTGGCAACTGTTGTGATGAGGCCCAATGGTGGCTGTACCGAGGGAAAGTGGGATTCAGTAAAGGGTGATAAATTTGCCACTGCCTTTACTACTTGCTAAAATGACCACTAATGGGAGCAGGCTGTACTTTTTTCTTTTTCTCGCGATGGGACACCACTCTGCCACTTATTTTAAAATGAAAGTCAACATTTTCTTTTGATATTTTTTATTTAAATCATACAGGAGCGGACATTTTGAAAAGAGCTTTGAAACAGACTTTAAAGGTACAAGTGTAAAAAGTTGTCAGGATGTTAACAGTGAAAAGAAAAATTACAGCCCGCAAAGCCCGTGAGCAGCAATTAAATAACCTTTGCGTAGAAAAATTGCAGAGCACAAGAAATCTAATTCACAACCAGGTAGTTACAATCCTGGAACAGAAATATTCATGATCCTCTGTGGCAATACTTTTAAGACTTTGAATGTAGTACGCACAGGAGGTAGTGATCAGGGCTTGTAGATTATGCAATCCTGATATCTGTTCCTGAAAGTGAGCCCGGCTCTTTTATACGGCGCTAGCGGTGCTACTCTTCAGGTCCTGGGTTCATGTCCCACCTCTGCCTGTGAGAAGCCCCTGCTTGCGGGAACCAAGGTTTGTTATAAGGACATATGTTAGTATTGGTATTTTTTATTTAGTTGATATTGTATTAAATTAAATTAAATAAAAAGAAGTAATATAATGCTAGTACCACTAGTGATTTTAGGACAGCTTCAGTACTTTATTTTTTTTACCACTACACTCCTGATTGCAGGGTTGCAAAGAACATATTCGAATGCTGGCCCTTTTATACAATCCCCCAGCCAGAAAGCAGGCTGCAATTTACCATGTGGTAAACTGTCCTAACATGTAGTAAAATAGAGAGTGTTAACTGGTGGTGGTATATGCTAATGAGGTCTTCTAGCGCCTGATATTTATTCCATCAAAAGCTTTGATGAATATGGCAATAAACTGGAAAAATACCAGTTAATGAAATCAACAGTTAACACACAATAAAGAGGGAAAAATACCCCTTTAGTGAATGAAGCCCAGTGTGAGATCTAAGACGTGATGATAATACAGGTATATAGTGGTTATCTTAACAGTCCAAGTATTGTAGCCAGAGCAACAGGTTTGCCATCGGATATTTGATGTTTTACATCTCATTAATGTTGCAAATCAATGTAACCTGTTTGTGGAGCCATGTAAGAATAGCTATATATGGCTGTAACAAACATGAATTTACAAATAAAGCAGAGTCATCTACCATTCCTCTTGCAATTCTCTTCACTCTCCCAAAGATTCCATTCAGCCTTCAACATTTCCATGTACCTTAGTTAGTAATTTATTCCTGCCCTCCCCTTTTCATTCATTTAAAAATCTAATTTTAAAGCCTCAAACTTTTTGATTTGAAGAACAATCTGCCCTACTATTTTTCAGTTTTCATACTGATGTTATACAATTTGATGATTCGCTGTGCAAAAACAATGTAACACACTGGTAATTATTGCAGATCACTATAACTACTCCAAGCAGACATATTTATTGTTGTTAACTTTCACAAACATGGTCTCCACAAAGCAATGTCCAAGATTTCTTCATTGAATATTTATTTTCTTAAACACAGCGTTTGCAATTGCAGAATACAGAGCCAAAATGTTAATGCTGCTATTAACTCATGGTGCAAGTGGGTTAAAAAATATATATCTACATTCACCAAGGCTGCAGAGAAGCTGCCACTTAATATCTCATATTTCTCAGGTTTATATTTTGTGTGATTAATGCTCTAACTTCAAATGCTAAACATTGATGATTAATCCACTATAAACACATAACATTCTTGTCATTAACAATGCATCAGTAAGATATTGTTACTGGTCCAGTGCTAATGTTATGTTTGTTAAAGATGCATAAGCATCTTATGGAGTGAATGCTAATAACTACTAATCACTTGCTTCACTTCATTTCTCACATCATAGCTCTACAGTTTATTGTATCATGATTAATGCATGACTGCTTACAATTTTCTTTATTTGATTGTTCATTTGAAGGTGGTTTCTCTCGATACCCAAGCTCTTTCAACATTCATCATTAGTTTTCTTTACAACAGCTCTGTTCTGAGGTGAGGGAATCTGCTGAAGGCACTCAGTTTGATTACCTGGCTATCATGAGTCAACTGGATTTGCATTGATTTTACTTTTTTTCTTTCTTTTTTACTGAAAATGGTCATCCAGGGGCCCTGCTGACAAAGATTAAACTTGTTAGTTACTTTTTCAAAGTCTGTTTGCATTAATCAGATACAGCTTGAAAGGTCTAAACTGTGTAATGATCCTTTACTAATTGAATACTGTACTGTAAATAACTTATAGAGTTAATGTGCGCCACCTACTGGTTTGCACACTGTATAATATCTATCAGGAGGAAAGTGGATTAAACAGCAGGCTGAATAAAGTAACCAGACTCTGAATGTATTATAGAATGGGACTGTGGAACTAGGCATGTACAGTCTGAAGCATTTGACTACTAAAATAAATGTGCTCTGTGCTTATACCCCTGGTCCGTATCTATACTGCCTTCTAGTTTGGAATACTTCAAACCAGCCTGCCCCATCGTTGCACAGGGAAGACATCTCCATTGTCGAAATGCAATTGAATTACTCTATACTTCTTTTTTTTGTTGTTGGACTGAATATCTCAGGATTGAGTGTTGCAGAGGAAAGAAGTAATTGTGCAATTATGAACAGTCTAAAAATGTTCCTTCCATTAAAATGTGTTTTATCATTAAAGATTCCTTTCAGCCACAGAGCACCTTCATTGTGAGTTAAGCTCCAGTGGTACAGAATATCCTGTATCTGTAAATATATTTGCAGGCTTTGTTGGAGCCAAACAGAAACATGAAAACTAAATAAGGCCTTGTGATGAGTCAAAGGGGTTTCGGTCTGTGATTCAGCCTCCCGACAGTAGGTGGCATCAAACCAACTCGGGACTTCCCTTACCAAGATCTCGTGACCATGGCAAAAGTCATCTTTTGAGGGGCGGCACCTTGGTGAGGGGCGGAAGTACGAGTATGTAACTTCCAGCCACTGGAGTCAAGTGAAGGAAAAGGACACGTGTCAGCTGGGGATTGGTGTTCCACTGACTACAGAGGCGGGACATTACATACTAAAGGGAACGTACTACTGTGTTCGGGGTTGGTCCGAAAGTAAAAGTAGGAGGAGTCACGGGTGAAGGGAGAGACTGGTTTTGTGCAGCGGGTTTTTTTGAAATACTAACATTTCTTTTGTCTTTTTTTTGTTTATGGTCACGACGAAGACAAATTAAAGACGTGTCATCAGTTTGTGTTGGATTTCACCCCTGCACTCCTTCCCTCACACCATTTTGTTTTTTTGTTTGTTATTTAATCCTTTTTGTGGTGTATAGAAAATAAAAATAAATTATTTTATTTCTGTACACATAAATTACTGTCTGGACATTCCATTTAATACACTCTCGCCTCACACGTGGTGTCAGAAGTGAAAATGGATCCAGCTACAGTTTTGACAATGTTTAGGGAGCAGGAGGAGAAGCGAGAGGAGAGAGAGACACGGCACCTGGAACAGCTCGCCCAGTTCTTGGGACAGCTGGTAGAAAAACTATCAATATCAACATCAGAGAGAGCGGTTGCCCGGATGTTTGCAGCTCAGCCTAATCTTCAGAAGATGACCTCGGAAGATGATCCCGAGGCTTTCTTGATTACTTTTGAGAGAGTGGCAGAGGCTGCAGAGTGGCCTAGGGAACACTGGGCCATGAAATTGGCACCCTGCCTGACAGGGGAAGCTCAGGCAGCGTATCGAGCCCTGACGGCCACGAATGCAGGGGACTATGTTAAAGTTAAAGAAGCCATTCTCTCACGCCTCGGGATCACGGAGGAAACATACCGGCGCCGTTTTCGGGAATACCAGCTGTCCAAGGGGATGCGGCCCCGGGTTGCGGGACAATATCTTTTAGATCAGTGCACCCGGTGGCTGCGGCCAGAAGAACATACACCCCAAGAACTGGTGCAGAAAATAGTTATAGAACAGTTTGCGTCTATACTACCGCCAGGGAATCGAGAGTGGATTAAGAGGAATAGACCTACCACTCTCGAGGATGCCCTCCTCCTGGCGGAGGCCTACGAAGACGCAAACGAAGGTGCCGGGTCAGACCCCACTCCTGCCCCTAAACTAACTCGGACCAACCAACCAATGAAGCCCAGAGGGGGTAACCGGACCTTCAGACCATGGAGGTCAAGGTTAGCCCCATCCTGGGCGAGAGAGAATCCCCCTAACCTGCCGGTCGCGGACTCGCAGGACAGATTAACTCCGTTGATGCCTCCTAACCAAGTGTGCTACCAATGTAATGAGCCTGGACACATTGCCAGGAATTGTCCAGTAATAAAGGTGGACCTGGCGACAAGATCCTGGTCAGCAGTAACAGGTAGGAACACTGGGGAATGTCGGGAGGGCCCTTATCAGTTAAGAGTACAGGTCGGGGGAAAGAGTACTTACGCATTTGCGGACTCTGGGTGTGCACAAACATTGATTCGGCAAGCTCTCTTGGATGGGGTAGCCTGGGAGCCACAGGGTAAAGTGGCTATCTCCTGTATTCATGGAGAAACTCGGGTTTATCCCACCACTAAAGTTAGACTTATTGTAGGTGATTATTCAGCTTGCGTTAAAGTGGCTGTAGCGCAATGTTTACCATACCCTGTTCTCCTGGGAAGAGACTGGCCGTTTTTTGATCGTATTTTAGGTCGGGAAATGGTCTTAGTTTCTACCAGGGGACAATTAAAGCAACAGGAGAAAACAATTGGCGAGATTTTTCCGTTGCAATCCGACCTGTTTAACCCTAAAATCCGCCCAAGAAAAACAAAAAGAGAGCGTCGGGTGGAAAAATATGAGGGAACTCTGAGACGACAAGGGGAGGGGTCTGACACAAAAGTAAACCAATCGCTTAAACGGCAAGGAAAGGGAGTAGGTATTCAGTGTAACCGGGGCTGCGAGGTTACTGAGGTGGAAGGTCATGTAATAAAAGACACTCCTCTCTGTGTACCTAACCATTGGGACCGAGATATTGACTTGGGATATGAACAACAAAATGATCCCACGTTACAGTATGCTTGGAAACAGGTTAGATATATCGAGGGGAAGGATATGCAGGAAGGACAACCGGTGGTATTTCCGCATTTTTCTGTATCTGGGCACTTATTATATAGAATAACCCGGGCTCCCGGGACGGGACAGCTCGTAAAACAGTTATTGGTTCCTAGGCCTTTTCAGTCAGAAGTCATGAGATTGGCGCATGACATTCCATTTTCAGGTCATTTGGGAACTGAAAAGACTCAGGAACGAATTCTGGCCCGGTTTTTTTGGCCTGGGGTTTATGGTCTTGTGCGGAAGTATGTATCGGAGTGTCCTGAATGTCAATTAGCTGCCCCTAAGTCAGTTCGCCCCGCACCTCTGGTTCCACTTCCAATTATTGGGGTACCGTTTGAAAGGATTGGTGTAGATTTAGTAGGCCCTCTGGAGGGAACAGAGTCAGGATATCGGTATATTTTAGTAGTAGTGGACTACGCAACGAGATATCCAGAAGCTGTTCCCTTACGCTCTATGAATGCAATAGCTGTAGCGAATGAATTGGTAAAAATATTCTCTAGGGTGGGAATCCCGAAAGAAATTCTCACTGATCAGGGCACTAATTTTATGTCAGACTGTATTCAGCAACTATATAAATTATTGAAAATTCGTTCAATTAGAACCTCAGTTTTTCATCCACAAACGGATGGGCTTGTTGAACGATTTAATCAGACTTTGAAAAATATGTTGCGCCGCTTTGTAGATCAAGAAAAACGCAATTGGGCTAAACTGCTTCCCTACTTGCTCTTTGCAGTTCGCGAGGTACCACAATCCTCAACGGGGTTTTCCCCGTTTGAGCTCTTGTACGGTCGGCAGCCGCGGGGTATCTTGGATCTCATAAGAGAAGGCTGGGAAGAACAGTCAAAGGAGTCTAAAAATGTAGTAAAATACGTGTTGCAGTTACGCGATCGCTTAGAATTAGTCGGTCGATTGGCACATGACAATCTCAAAGCGGCACAGCAGAAGCAGCAACAAAGCTACAATAAAAATGCAAGAATTCGGAACTTTCGACCTGGAGATAAAGTGTTGTTATTGTTGCCCTCATCGGAATCTAAGTTGTTTGCTAAATGGCAGGGTCCCTTTCAGGTTATTCGAGCAATTGGTAAAGTCAATTATGAGATCCGACAGCCTGGGCGTCGGAAAGAAAGTCAAATTTATCATGTTAATCTCCTGAAACCGTGGAAAGAACGGGAAGTCCATTTTATATCTCCTGTACAGGAGGGAGAGGATTTTGGACCCTCAATTGAGTCAGAGTCAGCAATTGAGGTCCCGATGGGGGAACAATTAACTCCTGATCAGCGTGAAGAGGTAAGCAATCTAATTAAAATGTTCAGTGATGTGTTTTCTAACGTGCCTGGAAGAACGCATTTGATCGAACATGCTATTATCACTCCGCCAGGTCTAAGAGTTAGACAGAGACCGTATCGCATTCCAGAGAGTCGGAGAGATTCTGTTCGAAGGGAGGTGGAGTGTATGTTGAAACTTGGGGTAATTGAACCTTCCCGAAGTGAGTGGTGTAGCCCAATAGTACCAATAGACAAGCCAGATGGGTCACTACGATTATGTATCGATTTTAGGAGGGTGAATGCTATCTCCAAGTTTGATGCATATCCCATGCCTCGAGTAGATGAACTCTTAGACAAACTGGGGCAAGCTCGGTTTATTTCAACTCTGGATCTGACGAAAGGATATTGGCAAATTCCATTAACGAAAGCCTCTCGTGAGAAAACGGCATTTTCAACCCCAGAGGGTCTTTTTCAATTTTGTACTATGCCGTTCGGACTTCATGGAGCGCCTGCTACTTTTCAGAGACTAATGGACAGGGTTTTACAACCTCATCGAGAGTATGCAGCTGCGTATATCGATGATGTAGTCATTTATAGTTCTTCCTGGAGAGAACATTTGACTAGATTAGAAGCCGTCTTACAGTCTCTGAGGAGGGCGGGGCTCACAGCGAACATGGCAAAGTGCGCTATTGGAAAAGAAGAAACTAAATATTTAGGTTTCATAATGGGTAAGGGTAGAGTGAAACCGTTGGTTTCAAAAGTCCAGGCTTTGTTGGATTCACCGGTACCTACCACGAAAACCCAGGTGAGATCACTGTTAGGGTTGGCTGGTTATTACCGCCGCTTTATTCCACACTTTTCCACTATAGCCGCCCCTCTCACTGATCTCACTAAAAAGAACGCTCCAAATAAAGTTAAGTGGAGTGCAGAGTGTCAGACAGCCTTTGAATCTATTAAAACTAATTTGAGTCAGGCCCCAGCATTAATAAGCCCGGATTTCAGCCGAGAGTTCGTCCTGCAGACAGATGCATCGCAGACTGGTCTGGGGGCGGTTCTGTCCCAGGAGAGAGATGGTATAGAACACCCGATACTATACATCAGTCGGAAGTTACTGCCCAGAGAACAGAGGTATTCGGTAGTGGAGAAAGAATGCCTGGCAGTGAAATGGGCAGTGGAATCTTTAAAATACTATCTTCTGGGACGACCCTTTGTACTCATCACAGATCACGCTTCTTTAAAGTGGTTAGACACGATGAAGGATTCAAACGCTAGGATTACGCGGTGGTACCTGGCGCTCCAACCCTTCGCCTTTCAAATAAGGTATCGTGCGGGTAAGTTACATCAAAATGCTGATTTTTTTTCCCGGGAGGGAGGTAAAAGGGAAGGGTTAGAGGTTTCCGAGTGTTCCTTCGGCTCCACTCTGAGGGGTGGGATATGTGATGAGTCAAAGGGGTTTCGGTCTGTGATTCAGCCTCCCGACAGTAGGTGGCATCAAACCAACTCGGGACTTCCCTTACCAAGATCTCGTGACCATGGCAAAAGTCATCTTTTGAGGGGCGGCACCTTGGTGAGGGGCGGAAGTACGAGTATGTAAATTCCAGCCACTGGAGTCAAGTGAAGGATAAGGACACGTGTCAGCTGGGGATTGGTGTTCCACTGACTACAGAGGCGGGACATTACATACTAAAGGGAACGTACTACTGTGTTCGGGGTTGGTCCGAAAGTAAAAGTAGGAGGAGTCACGGGTGAAGGGAGAGACTGGTTTTGTGCAGCGGGTTTTTTTTGAAATACTAACATTTCTTTTGTCTTTTTTTTGTTTATGGTCACCACGAAGACAAATTAAAGACGAGTCATCAGTTTGTTTTGGATTTCACCCCTGCACTCCTTCCCTCACACCATTTTGTTTTTTTGTTTGTTATTTAATCCTTTTTGTGGTGTATAGAAAATAAAAATAAATTATTTTATTTCTGTACACATAAATTACTGTCTGGACATTCCATTTAATACACTCTCGCCTCACAGGCCTCTTCTATTTTCTCATGCATTCTTTGTTCACACTAAAATTGCCTTAATAGTACAATAGCTTTTACTCTTATAATAATACCATGAACACATTTAACACATTTAAAAGGCACAAACATTAGGATTTCTTGGATTTAGGATTGTTATGAAAATTACTTGAAGATGTGGATGGTTTAATATTGCCTTACTACAACAGTGTGCTGCCTTCCGGGAGCCTCGGTCAAGCACATCACTGAAAACGTGGACAGGCTCCTAGAACAAACAGGAGACGACCCGGTAGTAGTCGTCCACATCGGTACAAACAACATTGGAAGAGACAGACCAAAATCCCTGCAAAACAAATTCAGAGAGCTAGGAAGGAAATTAAAAGAGAAAACCAAAACTGTGGTATTTTCTGGTATACTTCCCGCACCTTGCAAAGGACCATATGGACAGCTGGAAATAATTAATCAAAACGAATGGCTGAAGACGTGGTGCACATGGGAAGGCTTCACCTATCTTGATCATTGGACCACATTCTACAACGAGGACTATCTGTGTAGACGGGATGGACTGCATTTAAATAACAAGGGAACTAGTCTACTCGGAGAAAAGATCCTCGAGCAGGTTCGGAAGCATTTAAACTAGAAAGGAAGGGGGGAGAAATCAACAAAAAAAACAGAAGGGAGACCGCATCAAAACAAGAACAACAACTCAGGTAAGACAACCATTAAATGTATTTATCTAAATGCTAGAAGTATCAGAAACAAAATTCTAGAACTTGAAGCTACTGCACTAACAGGTAACTATGATGTGATAGGTGTTACAGAAACGTGGTTATCTGAGAGTGATGGGGACGAATATAATATTTGTGGGTATACACTGTATAGGAAAGACAGGCAGGACAGAAGAGGAGGAGGGGTAGCGCTATACATAAGAAACAGTCTTGAAGCCCAGGTGTTAAACCTGGACAAAGAAAATAAAACCGAATCAATATGGGTCAGAATAACAGACAAAAATTCAAAAGGCATAATAATAGGAGCATGCTATAGACCGCCAGATTCAGACGGTGAGCACAATAATCTGTTATACAATGACATTAGAAATGTGTGTAGCAAAGGAGAAGCCATACTAATGGGGGATTTCAACTTCCCCCAAATAAAATGGGAAAACCCGGTGGGTAGCGCGAAGGATGAAATAGAAATGGTGGAAATGACAAATGACTGCTTCCTAACACAATTTGTCAAGGCACCCACTAGAGGGGAGGCATGCCTTGATTTAGTCTTTTCAAATAACGAAGATAGAATAACTAAAACAGAGGTCAGAGAACCACTGGCAAACTCAGACCACAACATGGTCTCATTTGAAGTGTTTTTTAAATCCCCAAAAGTAAAGACTAAAGCTAAGGTTTACAATTTTAGAAAAGCAAACTATGAAGGTATGAAACAGAGACTAACAGAAGTAGATTGGAGTAAAATAGAGAAAACACCCACAGAAGAAGGATGGTTGTTCTTCAAAAATGTAGTACTAGAGGCACAAAACAATTATATCCCTAAAGTAGACAAATCTAAATGTAAAACTAAATTGCCAAAATGGTTTAATAGATCAATTAAAAAAAAATATTCAGCGAAAAAAGGCACTTTACAGAGCATTAAAAAAGGACCAAAAAGAAAGTACGCAGAAAGAGTACACAGAACTGCAAACACAAGTCAAAAAGGAAGTTAGAAAGGCCAAGAGAGAAATAGAAATGAACATTGCTAAGGGAGCTAAAACCAATTCCAAAATGTTTTTCCAATATTACAACAGCAAGAGAACATTCAAAGAGGAGATTAAATGTTTAAGAAATACAAATGGCAAAATCGTAGAGGAAGAAAAAAAAATAGCAAATATGTTAAATGATTACTTTTCACAAGTTTTTACAAAGGAAGATACTGACAACATGCCCCACATGTCATCCAGTTCCTATCCAGTTTTAAATAACTTTAGCATAACTGAGGCAGAAGTGTTAAAGGGACTAGGAGCTCTTAAAATAAACAAATCCCCTGGGCCGGATGAGATCCTCCCAGTAGTACTCAAAGAAATGAAAGAAGTAATTTACAAACCGCTAACCAAGATCATGCAGCAGTCTCTTGACACAGGGGTGGTACCGACAGACTGGAAAATTGCAAACGTAATACCAATCCACAAAAAGGGAAACAAAACTGAACCAGGTAACTACAGACCAGTAAGCCTGACTTCTATTATATGCAAACTTATGGAAACTATAATAAGATCCAAAATGGAAAATTACCTATATGGTAACAGGGTCCTGGGAGACAGTCAACATGGTTTTAGGAAAGGGAGATCGTGCCTAACTAACTTGCTTGATTTTTTTGAGGATGCAACATCGATAATGGATAATTGCAAAGCATATGACATGGTTTATTTAGATTTCCAGAAAGCTTTTGACAAAGTCCCGCACAAAAGATTAATTCTCAAACTGAACGCAGTTGGGATTCAAGGAAACACATGTACATGGATTAGGGAGTGGTTAACATGTAGAAAACAGAAAGTACTGATTAGAGGAAAAACCTCAGAATGGAGTGTGGTAACCAGCGGTGTACCACAGGGATCAGTATTAGGTCCTCTGCTATTCCTAATCTACATTAATGATTTAGATTCTGGTATAGTAAGCAAACTTGTTAAATTTGCAGACGACACAAAAGTAGGAGGAGTGGCAAACACTGTTGCAGCAGCAAAGGTCATTCAAAATGATCTAGACAAGATTCAGAACTGGGCAGACACATGGCAAATGACATTTAATAGAGAAAAGTGTAAGGTACTGCACGCAGGAAATAAAAATGTACATTATAAATATCATATGGGAGATATTGAAATTGGAGAAGGAATCTATGAAAAAGACCTAGGAGTTTTTGTTGACTCAGAAATGTCTTCATCTAGACAATGTGGGGAAGCTATAAAAAAGGCTAACAAGATGCTCGGATACATTGTGAAAAGTGTTGAATTTAAATCAAGGGAAGTAATGTTAAAACTGTACAATGCACCAGTAAGACCTCATCTTGAATATTGTGTGCAGTTCTGGTCACCTCGCTATAAAAAAGATATTTCTGCTCTAGAAAGAGTGCAAAGAAGAGCGACCAGAATTATTCCGGGCTTAAAAGGCATGTCATATGCAGACAGGCTAAAAGAATTGAATCTGTTCAGTCTTGAACAAAGAAGACTACGTGGCGACCTAATTCAAGCATTCAAAATTCTAAAAGGTATTGACAGTGTCGACCCAAGGGACTTTTTCAGCCTGAAAAAAGAAACAAGGACCAGGGGTCACAAATGGAGTTTAGAAAAAGGGGCATTCAGAACAGAACACTTTTTTACACAGAGAATTGTGAGGGTCTGGAATCAACTCCCCAGTAATGTTGTTGAAGCTGACACCCTGGGATCCTTCAAGAAGCTGCTTGATGAGATTTTGGGATCAATAAGCTACTAACAACCAAACGAGCAAGATGGGCCGAATGGCCTCCTCTCGTTTGTAAACTTTCTTATGTTCTTATGTTCTTATGTTCTTATGTTCTTAATATCCCTCAAGCACATTGAAATCTTCCTTCTGCAGCACTTGTGACCCAAAGCAAACTTCCCTGGGAGAGAATGAAGGACTACCATGGACTGCCTGTAGGACTAACAACAGCTTGTCATGGAACTGCCTGTGTATCTGAAAAATATTCCAATCTTTTTTAGTCTCCAAGAAAAACATCGATTCAGAGTCATGTCCAGTACTACCACTTCATTTCCACCAATTGGTCTCATTTTAAATGTCAACTGAGCTCTACTGGTGAGGATACCTTTGTTCATTGTTCTAGCTTCTGAGATTTTTTTAAACAGTGTGAAAATGACTTGTACTTACTATGTATAATGTCGGGTCTGTGTTTCACATCTTAATGGCAGATTTTTGTCTGTGAGTTTTGAGGGGCAAATTGGAGTACAATATCAGCATAGTCAAAGTAAGATTCAATCATGCTGGTTGCAAGCTGAAGAGGGTCTCCAAGCTCCCCATAATGTCTCATCTACTGGTTGTTATAGTTATTGTTAATGCAGTGTGATCATGGAATGGACATTTGCTGCCCCAGATAGTTAAAAGATTACAATATTGCAATAATTACATCAATACTTGGAGATGATATTTGAAGGTCTGTTCAAGACTTAAAGAGTTTGTTTTATTTTCATTTCACAATAATCTATTTTTTTTAACCAATAACACAATTTGCATTGGTGTCTCTAGCTACATTTTACTTACATAGTAATTACATTATAAATGCACAATAACAAAAGTCACAAACAATTGCCGTTTTGTACTTTTGCATGCTGTTGCATCACAACTGCTCAACCATATATGTAATTACTCTATTATTACAATTTAATGCCAGTATATTTGGGGGTACTTAATGTCAGGTGTTACCAAAATTTGACTGAGCTTTATGTTTTAGTGCAGGCAATACTTTATTGGAGGATAATATTACTGCATCAATTCTATATAATATGGTATCAGAATTGGAACAGACATATGGGAAATCATTAATAAACAGAACATTTAAACCTTGAGGTACACCAAACACTAAAGGAAGAATAGCAGATATTATACCATGTATTTCCACGTACTGAGATTTATTGGACGTAAGATAGAAACCATTAAATTACAGCTGTGCTAAAACCAAAAGGTTGCAATTTTGATCAACCACATTATAGGTGTTTCTCAAGTTAATACAGAAACACATACAGACCAGTCTCTGCACTGTGGCATTAGTCTGTTACGATAATGACTAACTGAACTGAATTAATGACAGACATCCAAACAGTACACAGCAACAGAATTTTAAAACAGAGGGCAGCAGATCCCTCACAAAATAAAACATTTATTTTTTAAATACTTTTTTATAATTCCAAAAGCATGAAGACTAATTTTTCTGAAGGATGACAACGGGCTAGATTCTGAAACTATTTATTCCAAATTGGCATATGCATCTTTTTTTCATGAAGAAAAAATACAATAAAATGAACAAACCTGAAATGAACAAGACATTTGATTTACTTTTTTAAGCCTTAAGCTGCTTGTGTATATATTTAGTTTGTTTTTACAATTTAAATGGCTTTGAGAATCTAGCCCAACATCTAAATGCCTTGGGGAGATGACTTGTTTTGAAGCTTAGTTAAATGTTAAGAAGAAGTAAAATCAAACCTGAAGGACCCTTAGCCCATGGACAGTAATTATAGGATGGTGCTCTCGTAAAAGGTAGTGACCTTTTGGCCAGGCCGCGGCTGAGGGGCTGAGGGAATTCATGACTGTCCTCAGGTCTGGGAGTCAGTGTCCTGAGCCTCAGACATTGGGAGACCGAAGGGTCCCTGGTGATATTATAAACAGCAACAGAAAAAACAGTGCCTGAATGTACAATGAGGCTCCCTTCTTTGTATTTCACAGTAACACAAAGTCACTAACCTCCTGGTTTCCAATTGAAAAACCCTTAGAGTAGAGGTACACAGCTCCAGTCCTCAAGGGCCATTCCACATGAGGTTTTAGGATTTATCATTTTAATAATTAACAAGGTATAATTTGTTCAATTAAGAATATCTGCGTGCAAAATTACCAAGGTGAGTAACATTCACATACCATTCTGGTATACTTATATCAGATAAGTGTGTTATCAGAATGCAATTGTGGCAGGATAAATCCTAAGCTGTTTATCCAAGTCTTCTAAATAAACATGTTCAGCAGCTTGGGTATTTCAATTGCTTAATAAATAAGTGTGCCTTATATTCCTCTATGCCATAAAACATTTTACAATCATCCATACACCAGCAACATTGTACTTGTAACCTGGTGGGAAATCTGATGGAGTGAGTTTCAATGAGGGATAAGAGGGAACTTCACTTGCACGAATAGCAGGCATTGGCAGCACTGCATGTGTTATAAGCCTTAAACAAACTTCTCCATCATCACTGATGCAACACAGCACAACAACACCCATGTGTATATAACCCAGAATTTTCCTGAACTGGGGATGGAATTGAACGAGACAATAAAGGACACTGGGTTAATACCTGGTGCATTTGATAAATGTGTGTTTGTCCAGTGTGCTGTAACCGTGTCCTGCTTCATCAGCACTACTTATAAATATTAAATATCTGTCTGCTCTTTTTCTTTCAAGTCAGCCTTTATTAGTGTTCCTGAGTCAAGTCCTATCCAACATCACCCTCTCTCCCTCCATACCTTCCTCTCACCAGCCCTGCAGGCCCTGGGGTATGGACACACTGGCTGGCTAATCAACTGTGTGTGCCGCCCTACCTGCTCCTTCCAGCCAGTGTTCCTCTCACTTGAATCCCTCAAGTCAATTCATCTCTCCAGCACTTTCTGTGACAAGCCATTCACAATTACCTGTTAAAATAAATTGCCAGGGTGCCAATTAAGAAAGTGCCAAAAAAGAAAGACCGTGTCTTAACCATTATTGAAAAGAGCCGGACTCCTTTGTATTTGTGGTTATAAAGCTTTTAACCTAATTTAATCTCACCAACAAGGGACAGTATCACAAAACACTGACCGGTACACCTGGCTATACTGAGACTTCGAGGTCTAATATTAGGAGGGTGAAGTATGTGGCTGACAAATCTGTCTATGTAGAGTTCTGCTCAGAGCGCTGTGCTGCTCATGAATCCTGCAATTTTCAATTGTCGTATAATTTAATACTAAATCAGTGAAGCAGAATCTTTCTGCATTTTTAAGAAGTATAAATACTCTGGTAAACACAAATAATAATCACAATAATCATTCTTTGACGATTGTTTGTTTTATTCCCCTTTAAAAATGACTATTTCAGAAAATATCATCATCTCCAGCTTTTTGAAACTGTTATAAATTGAATACAAATACTAATTTAAAGTCAAAACTATACATTTAAGTATTGTAATTGAAGTAGACAATTACTTTATCTTACAATTACAATTATCTTTCTGATTGATTTAAAATCGCTGCCAGTCAAAACGTCAGTGATGATGCAGGAAATGGGCGTTTGCCACAGGTGTCACAAGAGGTGGGGATGTCAAGAGACAACTGCTGTAGCCGACTACGTCAAATGGTGGTTATGGGCACCAGGACCCAATAGAACTGTACTTTATTACCCAAAATTTTACTCTGCACAGGTTTGTTTGTTATTGCAACAGTAGGGAGCAGACCAGAGAACAACCTGCCCAGGGACAGACAACACAAGTATTTAAAATGAAAGTTAAAAAAAGTTTTATTTTTATAATCTGTAAAATAAATATTTAAAACCAGATAATCACCACCCACATTATAGCTATGGTGGAAAAGTAACAAATAAAATGCACCCACTCTTTTGCTACAGTGCAAAGTAGCAAAAAAAAAAAAAGGGAAGTCTAAGAAAACTGTTAAGGCCAAGCCCACTTGCTGCCGGATCAGATAGTTGTCTTTCCAGGACTGAGAGGGGGGATTTGCATCAGTGTACTGCAACAGCCCGGACTGGTCCTGCGTGGCTCTCTAATAGTAATCTATGGAGGCAAAAAGAAAAACACTAATAAACAGTTTAAAAACAAAACAATGCTTGCCTGCCATGGCTTTCTTTGTTTTGATATATATATATATAAAAAACTCATGCCTTGACACATACGTACATATCTGGAGTACAGACTTGGTGCACTGGCAGAACTGCTGTGCCCATGCCAAGCCACCCTTGAAAGTCTGCCCACAGTAAGAGGTGTGTTTTTGGGAGGCTTGCTAGTAAACTTTGATCTTTCAATTTAAAACCGCCATCTAGCTCCGAAGATTTTATTGGTAAAGTCTTGATCTTTTTGTAAACATATTTCATTTTTTTTTTAAATTATGAAGGCTCAAGGGCATGGCCGTAACAAGCTATGAGGGCACCGAGGTTGGGTCCTTGGTTGTTTTTAGTTTATTATTATTAGTTTATTTTGTTTATTCTGATACAAGCACATGCACTTGAGTGACTGGTGCTTGGTTTTACAAGATAAAGTGAGGTGCTTAGGAAAGAGATGGATGTCAAGGGAGAGTTTGGTGGAATTGAATATGGTTACCCCTATCACTTGGAGTCTATGGGTTTATTTTTATTTATATATTTATTTTATTGTAGGTGAAAGGAAAAGCTGTTTCCTGTTGTGATGCTTTGGAGAAGAATAAACAATATAACAATCCAGATAGTTGTATGTTGTTAGTCTTACCTGATAATGGCTGTCTGTGGTTGCATGTGTTGCCTTGCTCCTACCATTGCTTGTAAGGAGGTGAGAGGGAATGCAGAGGAAACCCTAAAATCATATTTCCCTACTTTTGTTGTTTTAATCTCAACCCAACCTGATGCATTAAGTTTTTTGTAAAACCGGAGGTGACAAACATATCAAGCATGTCCAGAGTGGTAACATATATATATATATATATATCTATATATATATATATATATATAATATATATACTATTAGTATATATATATTATAGTCTTTAAACAGGAAATGTATAACATCTATGCACTATCTGCACTATGCTTTTAGCAGATAGAATTTAGCAGAATAGAATAGAAAACATAAAATATTATCATGATAGACTAATAAACTGGTAAAAGCGTTAATGACAGCTACTATGTCAAACGATTTTGCCTCCACTGTGTATAGTGCTACCAGGCGGGCAAACAGGCGGAGAAAAAATGAATTGTATCGAGATGCTTCAATGACTGTGGTATGCACAGTAAAGTCAAGATAACGGATAGCGGGTTTGGATCAGCGAAATGTGTTTGGATGCAGATAGCACACAGTAGAATAGTGATCTGAAGCTGTAAAAAATAACCTTTAAATAACAGAAAACAATAAATAGGCTGTAATAAAACAAATACCTGTGTACTATCTTGTATTACATTGGGATATAACACCATTTAAATGGTACAGAAACAAAAAGCAGGATTGTGGGTAAGCACTGAGATGTAATATCCTAGTATGTAGTAAATAATAAAACATCATAGGCCAACCTGTACAACTTCATAATAATCCAGTGTGAGGGAGTTATGAAGATAGGTTGAAGGATCTGTATTTATTGAGTCTAGAACAATGAAGGGTTAGCGAGAATTTTCATATGCATTTCTGTGTTGTTTTTTTTTTTTTTTTTTAATCTTGTAAAGGGGTTGAAAAAGTGATGGTTCTGCTCATCACACATCAGTAACCCATGCTGGTCAGACACCATCAGTCAGCCTGGGCCTCTCTTCCAGTTGCTTAGTAGTATTGTATTTTGTGTTTAAGTTCAACACATGTAAGAGTCAATTAGTTTGACTGAGTGAATGGAAGCTTCCAGTTGACTGCCAGTCTCCCTGAACAGAAAAGCAACATTTGAGTTGAAATTTGGCTGACAAAAACATATATATGACTGCTCTTTGAAATGTAATTTAATTCAGGCTAGTTCATTCATAAGCAGTGCTCAAACTGAATTATAAGACTAGCAAAACTATAAAGATGCTGAGTTGCTTACGTTGTTAATTTAATAACAATTTAATAAGATTTTCTCCACGCAAGACAAAACGACTGTAAACTGAGAACTGAAACTTGGAACCCATGTAAACAAAAAGTTAATTGAAAAAAAAAAGAAAAAAAAGTAGGCCATCCTTCCTCAGTCTTGAGCTCTAATACTAAGACGTGGTCATGCAGCTCCCATTCTCCATTAGTTCACCCTGCTGCTCTGCTCAGTTCTGCTGCCCTCTCTGCATTAAACACTCCCCTGTCGGGATTATTTACAGAACTCCCACATAGAGCAGTCCCACTGCCTCAGGACTGCCTGCAGCCAAGCTACAATCAAAGCAGGATCATCTGCTTTATCCCTGATCCTCTGGGAAACCAAGGCTGCGCTGGGTTGAGAAGGCAAGGGGAGACAGACCCAGACACAGCATTTGTCTCAGTTCTGTTTCAGCAGGATAAAGTGATAAGCACTAGCACTGAAATATACCTGCTTATTAGTGAGCTAGCTTCACAATGTTTTGGGTAATTTAAAACTAGGCCTCAGAAGCTCCAGGGTTTCTGGGTTTGAGTTGTTTGTTTATCTCGTTGTGCAACAGGTACAGGTAGCACGCATCAGACTAGACACTTTAAAACAGCCCTGCCATTCCCCAATGTAAGTCTCACATTTGACAGAAGAACACATCACAGTAAACATATTAATTGGCAAGTAAAAATAAAAAAGAAAGCTTCATGCTTTCTCTAACATTCCTGTGTATCCTGGGGGGAGTAGGCTGGGAGGAAGCACTCAGAGCTGTACCGATCCTTGATGGTGCACTGTGTGAGGCATAAATACTGGAACTTAGAGTTAACGAATAAAAAAATAAAAAAAGTGGTTCAAAATCTTTGTAAATGTTGATTGCAATGCACCAATAGAAATGAAATCTAGGTCTTACAAATGTACTTTCTATTTTGCAATGTACAATAACTTATTTTCAATTATTGCGTAGCCTATTCAAAAACTATAAGCATTTGAAAGTTTGCAACAAGAAGATATAAAAACAATATCCTTAAAGCTTGCATTTTGATTTCAAACATACTTTTAAAACCAGTACCGGAATAATAGTACTGGGTAATCGCACAACGGTGGTCGAGACCCATCTCATGGCTTGCAGTATTAATGGAGGATGGTGGGTTGTTCTCCCTCTTTCTCTCCCTGCTTTTGCTCCTATCAGTTCGTCTGTTAACTCCTTCTTGCAGTCTCATCATCCCTGCCGCTATTATGTACTGGCCCGCCCCCCTCTCGCTTGTCAGACCGGGTTGGAGGAGACCTCTTGTTAGCCTTTGCTCCCTTTTCCAATCTGTGTCCTCACCACCTGTCCATTACGGAGGTGCTCAGAGATTCTTAAAGGGGTCTGCCACCTCTCGAGGTCGTTACACTAGTAACATTTTGACTATCCCTACTTACTTTATTATAAAATACCTGACTAGTCCTTTCATGCAACCAGTTGAAAGGGAGCTACACCTTTGCTTTCTCAGAGATGGTGTACCAGTTTTGTGGCTGTCGTTCTCAAACTCTAACACAAGAAACAGTGAGAACATTGCAGAGTCTAACACATTTTTTGTATTCTTTTTTATTGTACGGTAGATCTACAGTTTATTAAAGTTTAAATGTAACACTGTGGTTTTCTTTTTTCTTTTTTCTTTTTTTGGTTGTTTTTTTTGTTTCTGTTTATACTGTATGAATTACGTACTTTTAAATAAAATATATTCAGTTATTATAAAGCAAGTAAGCTATTGTAAGCTAAGTGTTTTTGCATCTTCAACATCAGCACTGATCTCGGAGATGTGCCTTTCTGTAGTTTGCCTCGAAGATGGAATCATACTTGTCGTTGGAAGGTTCTTGTTGTCTGGATTCAGAATTGCCACCACTTCTGCAATGGTCTTTTTAATAAATTCTCTATCTGAATAAGGACGTTTAGCACAAGCGATATTCCATGCCACAACAAAACTCGCTTCAGTAGAAAGGGACATCTGCTGACTGTTGAAGTGTGGTTTTAAAGAGGAATATATCTGGAAAATATTGTTTCTACATTACTACATCTAAGCATGCTAAATAATCTCTTTTTTTCCCATAGTAAGAATAAATGTTAATATTCAATATTTTTTTGTAGAGTCTAGAATCTCTTAAAATTCTAAGCACACCACACTGTTCCAGTGAACAAAACATAATCTCTCAAGTTTTCTTATCACCCAATACAAGTGCCACAGCATTTATGGCTGCTCTAATACTATTGTATTTTTTTATATTGAAGATTCTGCCCTGTGCCCATTTTTGAGCTGGAATAAAAACATTAAACAGACAAATCGCTCAATGGTGCCAAGGGTCTGGCATTTACTGTATTTCAGCTTTGTTATTATCTTATAAGACTTGCGAAGCTGTAAAATACCAATGTAATCTCCTACTTGCTGGTGGAGCAAAACACCAAAGGTGTCAGATATGTTGATCCCTGCCCTTTATGTATTTTTTTCCAGTGGGTGTTTTATTATCCCACTTGTTTATTTGTATTGTCTCTTCTGCTTTTATATTGGGTTGCTAACCTAAAGAAGGCTGGAGCAGGTGCTTTCGGTTCTGTCTATTTGTTTTAATTTTGAGTTTTATTGGTGTTTAAAACACAGAGAAACAGGAATGTCTGCAGTGTGGCTTGTTCTAACACAAGGTTACAGTATAATTGCAATTGTGCTTGATAGCTGAGCAGCTAGTTAAATATAAAGCAAGAGGTATAAGAATGACATTAATTGCATTTGGGAGCCCCTGTAAAGGAGTTGCAAAGGCCCTGTGGATAATGTAGGATTAAAATAATCTGGTATGTGGTTGGGGTGAGATGACAAAGGTATTCTCTTGTAAAGTCAAGTGCAAAAATACTCTGCTTTGTAGAAAAAACTGTGAAAGAAGTCATGAACGAACCTCATTCTTAATATCAACCGTATCATACTGAGATCATACACCTGTCAGAATTCCCTTTAGCTGTCTATTCCACACAGTGACATCACAATACCATACACCTGTCAGAATTCCCTTTAGCTCTCTATTCCACACAGTGACATCACAATACCATACACCTGTCAGAATTCCCTTTAGCTCTCTATTCCACACAGTGACATCACAATACCATACACTTGTCAGAATTCCCTTTAGCTGTCTATTCTACACAGTGACATCACAATACCATACACCTGTCAGAATTCCCTTTAGCTCTCTATTCCACACAGTGACATCACAATACCATACACTTGTCAGAATTCCCTTTAGCTGTCTATTCTACACAGTGACATCACAATACCATAAACCTGTTAGAATTCCCTTTAGCTGTCTATTCCACACAGTGACATCACAATACCATACACCTGTCAAAAGAACATAAGAACATAAGAAAGTGTACAAACAAGAGTAGGCCATTCAGCCCATCTAAGCTTGTCCAGTTCCTAGTAGCTGATTGATCTCAAAACGTTGTCAAATTGGGTCTTAAAGGATCCAAATGATCTTCCTCAACAACATGACTAGGTAACTCATTCCATACCCTCATCACTTTCTGTGTGAAGAAAAGTCTCCTTCCCTCTGTCCTAAGCCTATCATCACTTGATTTCCAATTGTGTCCTCTGGCCCTGGTATCTGTACTGCACTTATATTATTGGTTACAGTTAACTAAGAATTCCGTTAAAATGCAAAGTCTATTTGACACAGTGACATCACAATCCCTCATGTACCTCAGCCACTTAATAGAATTCTCTTCATTCACCTTTTTCCTATTTTGAATGAAAGTGTCAGTAAACTAATTAAGGTTTGTGATGATTACAAACACTTGCATTACAGTGCCTAATAATTCCCACATACACAAGTTCACAATTCTATAACCCTGTATTAAAGTTGACAAGACATTCAAATGACAACAAAACACTGCAGACATTGGAGATGGACATGTTTCTATGGAAACAAGCAAAGTGAAAATAGAGAAGATTTCTCGTGAAATCAAAATGTTTCTATCGAACGGATAAAAGTTAAGACAAATAATCCCAGATAAAATATGAGTGGCTTTAGAGTTTGAATCACAATTGGTTCTATATTAAATCACACTGTCAGATTGTTATTGATTGCTACAGGGCAAATGAGGGAAGCATTTTTATGTGTTGTGCTTGTACATTTTTAAGATGTGTTAGTCCATTTAAATTAATATCTAACAACTTAAAAACACGTTAAAGGGAATTAATCACATGTTCTGAATACCCCGTATGAACCCCATGCTGGGCAATGGTTGCATTCTGCTTCAGTGCCCAGTTCAGAGCCTGCCCAGATTATTCCTGCTTACTGGTGCCTGGGAATGTTTCCCAGGCCTGACACAAGCATATGATTGCTCAATAATCAACCCTAACAGAGCTTCAGAAGGCGCTCAATACATTTGCTGGTTTGTTTCATCCTAATGGAAGGTTTTTAGCACCAGCCCCCCTTGTCTTGTGCACTGTCTCTGTCACACAACCATCACTTGTGCCTGTGCTAGCCCATCAGTTAAAGGGAATGGAGCTCATTAATCCTGGGGACAGCGAATCACACAATGGGTGCAACCAACTGCTGCTGGAATCTTAGGCAGGGGGTTCCATCAGAGACATTCCAAATACAGTGACTGAAGGAGATAATCTTCATCTTCTTCTTCTTGTTCTGCAGCAGAGAACAGAGGGAAACATCTACTGCTGAGCTTCCAGAACTCAAGAGAATCTGAGGGGGCCCAGTTTACTAAGATTTATTGAAAGACCCCAATAGTCTCTTACATAGACCATGTTTTTTCCCCGGTTAACATTGCAGTTTAGAATCGAGTCACACAAGCTTTAAGTCTTGTATATTGTAAGTCAATGTTTTAGTACATGCTTGTTACTGCATTGGGAGTTAAACGGATTAGCATTACAAACAGGGTTGCCAGAAAATTAAAATATGTGTATGTTTTTAGCTCAAAGTCAAACAAATACCAGCCCAAAAGTAACCCAATATGATGTTGCCTAACTAATTGAAAAGTAGCCCAATAAACATGGTATTTTCCAGCTTTCTTACTTATATATATATATATATATATATATATATATATATATATATATATATAATATAGATATCTATATATATATAATAAAATTCCATAATCGTACTAGTCTGATCTTAACAGTGCACAGATGTACAGCTGCACTTTTAGCAATAGTTGTTTTTCTTATAATTAATTGCACATGTATTTATTTAATTTATTTATTTAATCACGTTTTCTTTTGAGCACTTGCATGTTTTGATTTATCATATTATGTAGAGGACACGTTTATTTATTTTATTCACGTTTGCCTTGTTGCACTGTTTTGTTTTTCTTTTGAATATTTCACGTGTAGTATTTTGAGTAGTTACACTTTTTGTCACTGCTAAGCATCCCCCGATTATTAACCAGCTGCTTGCTAATGAGGTACACCTGTTGATTATCTGGGGCGGCTTTAAAAACCAGACTCGTAAATACAGCAGCAGCGATATGTTGATCTCTTGATTTTAAGGTTGGTGTTGTTTTTTGGGGCTGTTTAATGTGAAGCGCGATACGCTGATGCTGTTGGTCTTTTGATTGTAAGGAAACGAATGAAACTACCAGGATTTCTAGGCTGCGTCGGCATTCTGGTTCTCCCTTGCATCTCCTTCCTGTGGAAACTGCTTGTATCCGAGATTGGACTGAGTTTTAAACGTTGTCGCGCTGCACTAAATCCTCCACATGGTAGAGATTGCATCCGTTTTAAATACGGACATAAATTATTTTGAATCCCTCTCTTTTATCGGTGCATCATTCCTGTATTTGAGGGGTGGCTTTTATTTTGTGTTTAGATTTTTTCATTGTGTGGGTTTTATGAAGGTGCTTTGTATATGTTTTGTCTTTTTGTGTTTTGATTTTGTTTTATTTTATTTTAATATGCAAAGCTCCCGATTTTATACTACATAATTTTATTGTCTTAATATTATGCTAGTTGCTTTGTGTTTTTATTGAACAGCACAAAATAAACCTTTTTTTTTTTTTTTTTTTTTTTTTTGCTTGTTCTCACAGCCGTGTTGTGTTGACACGCATCCCTTCCAGTGCCAAATTAAATAATCTCTGTGGCTGGTTAATTCCACCGCATTTATTGAATGGGTCTCCACTCCGGCGTAGTCAGGCTTCATTAGTACTTTTTCATTTAAGACCTGCTATACATAAGCACATACCGTCTAGTGTACATTGAGTAAAGGGTGATTAATTAGGCTCCTGTCACGGTATTAAAAGGGTGATGATGGGAGTAAATGTTGTTGAAGTGTGGGAGGAGAGTTCGTGTTTGTGGGGGTTGTAATGCTGTTTAGGGAAGTACAGTACTGTGTTTTATGGGAAGCAATGGCTCAGCTTAAAACCACACGGTTTGTATTGTTTTGTTTAACTGTTTGTTTTCACAGGGGCTCCCAAGTGGCACATCCAGTAAAGGCACTCCTCCTGGAGTGCAGGATGCGCCCTATAGCTTGGAGATCGCCAGTTTGAATCCAAGCTATGCCACTGCCGACCATGGATGGGAGTTCCCAGGTGGGCGGTGCACAATTTGCCAAGTGCTGCCCGGGAGGGGTTAGGTCGGCTGGGGGAGTCCTTGGCTCACCACACACCAGCGACTTCTATGGCTGGCCAAGTTCCTCCAGGCCAGCTTGGATGCAAGTTCAGAACTGCATGGTCCGCCAATGCTGTAAGTTCTGGATATTGCAGCGGTGAGCCAGGTTGAAAAAAAATGTGCTGCTCAATTTTAAAACGGCTTCGACATGAAAATCAAAAACAATCAATCAGATACAACTTAATATTTTTATTTGTGAACATCATACATAACATTTTCAGAGCAGAAACACTGTATTTACATTGAAAATTAAACTATTCTTATTTTTTTCAAAAAGAGCACACAAACATGAAAAACTGTAATAAAATAGTTTACACAATAAACTTCTATGTAAACAAGTGTAGAAAGCTGTATGCACATATAAAATTATAAAAGACAAATAACTAGTTATGAAAATAGCATAAAACAAAAATATAACATGACTTGTGCAACGTAAAAGCGCTTTGAGAAACGGCACCTGAGAGAACATTCGCTCCACGTGTACAGTTGATCGTTCCTAATCGGTAGTGGCTAATGACTATAATAAGTGGGGAAGCTAAACAACAAAACCTGCTGTTAGTTTGTTTATATATATGTTATTGTTTGTTTGTTTGTGCCCTTTTGTTTTGTGTTTTTCTGTAAACAGTTTATTTGTTACTATTTAATAAAAGTACTGCTATGGCAGTTTAACCATACCTTTGTTTTTGCACTGCTTCCTGGTCCGTGACATCACTACACCTGTGCACTGCAACCACTCTGCCACAGGGACATACAATCCCCACCTTTAATCTTGATGTAAATAATTAGTTGTTTCCATTATACCCATATCCAGCCCTGTAACAGACATGTCAAAATTAAGTCTAATTATGAGTGGTGGATGCTAGCCTCAAAATGGGTTATACTTATATTGTGTTAGCCAATAGAAATACAGTAAAACTTGGCAGAGGGTGATTTAAGGTTATAGAAGTGAGTGAAATAAATACAGAATCCCAGTCCAGTTTGAGGCTATAGAAAACTGGATGGGATTCTGTCATATTAGCCAATAGCAATACAGTATAACTAGGAAAGGATGACCTATGGTTTGAAAATGTATGAAATAGAATCTAGAGGCTAAAGGGAAGCCACCCGAGACACATGGTTAACACAGATCAGTATGACTATTACGCTGTGATTGTGTTTAATGTGAAAATTATACTTAAGCTTAGTCACTGTAGCCTCTTCTAATGAGCCTCCACCTCCTAATATGCACACATTTCTAACTGTCAGTATTTGCAGCATGCTTTTGTTTCCAGGATCAGACTCCCATTCTTTCCTATAATTTGTTTTAATTATATTGTGACAATTTACCCACTTTGCAACTGATCTTAGTTTAGCAGCCACATTCGAAATGTACGCTACCCACAATGGTATAAACAGTATTTTGTTTAAAAATATAGTTGACTTTAAAACTATGCAAAATATACCTAGGGCTTCTAGTTTTCGTTTTTTATTTTCCATCTCTTTCCCTCCCTTTAAACATTAATTAATAGTTGATAAGCCTTAACTGAATACCAGATTGTTTAAATTAGTGACGCACTACTAAAAACTAACGCAGTGGAAATTAATAAGCTGAATTCGCGATTAGAGGCAGAATGAAATGCAGGTTCAAATAGAGTCAGGTGAGATCAATGCACGTCGTTTGTTAACTCAATCAAGATATGAGGGTAAAAAGAAACAACTTCCTTTGGTAATTAGTGTTTGATTAAGAAAGCGAATCGGCTCAAAATATGTTTAAAGGGAGACATCACGTGATCAAAAATAAAACCCGAAAACCTGAAGCCCTAAATATACTACAATGTGATGCCTGAACAAATGCTATAAACTAGTCCAAAAATTAGGCACCCATCCATAGGCATCTGATTACAAATATTAAAATCAAGAAGGAAGGAAGCAATAAAATTAAGTCATTGCACCAAAAATGTGGATTCACAGAAATAAAAAAATGTCACTGGGGATCGTAAAAAATTGCTAGTGAAGAGCCATACATGTCAACATCTGGAAACTGTTGGCACCAACCACCACAAACACATATAAGTAATAAATACACGCTGTTAAGCGAGCACTTTCTTTCATCAGCTAATGGTGCACGAAAACGATGGGTGTCGCTAACTCCAGTCCTTCATGTTCCATTGACTCCCACATTATACTCAAAATCATACACATCAAATCATATTGCAGCAGCAGTGCGGAAACAATACGCTTCTGCAATATGACTGGATAGGACCAATCAACTGAGATCTGGTCAGGTGAACACAATCCTTGCCAGTGCAGTGCATGAGGGTCAGCAGCCGCTAGAGAGAGAGAGAGAGAAAAACAAAAACAGTACGCCGCAAGAACGAACGCTCTGATTAGCTGGGAAGAATTTCAAAGTAGTATCAGGATTTTCTTCCTGTGCATTGTGAAGAGGGGTGTTTCCTAGGAAATCGGGACTGTCTCAGTAATATAGTGACTGTTGGTATTTATAAGGAGCTAGTATGAAAAACATTAAGATACAGATATAAGGAAGCAGGGTTTGTTTAAGAAACAAAGAAGCTGATAGTAATATACCACAACTCTGTTTACTTGAGAGGAACAATACACTCACAAATAGTTACACAAAGCCATTCTATAATAATGTAATTGTTTAGAACGAGGGCATACAGTAACTGAGTAAATGAGATATATGTATAAAACAGTGAAATAAAATGGTTAAAGCTAGAGTGACCAGATTTTCAAAACTCAAAACTGGGGCACGTTGTTTATCAATTGATAAGGCTAATTAAACCCGTTAAATATAGGCTATTTAATGGTTATTTAAATAGCCGTCCTCTCATTTAATATTATCTTTTTTGTTTTTGTTTTATACAACTATCTAATTTCAGCACCGGGGTGTATCATTTGTGGCTAATGGAGTTATATATGTATTGCTCCTTTTATTATTATTATTATTATTATTATTATTATTATTATTATTATTATTATCTAATTCTTTAGATCGTCATTAAAAATACATTTACGTTTTGGCATTTTTTTCTTCTTTTTTTACTTACTGCTTTAAGATGGCTTTGTTTATTGACATTGTTGATGTGGCTTAACCTGGTGGACTTGGATTCTTGCACCCTCTCGTTGCTCTGCCTAGTGTCTGGGCTAAATCCCGCCAGAACTGAACAGCTATGAAATGATCATATTGCACATAATTGTAACATATTGAATATAAACTAAATAAAAAATATGGTACACTGAGGAATAATAAGCACATACAGTATGTCTGTGTTAATCAGTGCTCAAATTACAGAGGGGCTGTAGGGGCTGGGCCCCCTTAGTTCTTTTAAGGGCACCTTCACTTTTTATTTGTTTGAAGGCGCAGAGGGGGAAGTGCTTTGGCTCCCTTCTCACCAGGGATGCTAGAAATCTGTTTGCTGCAGAAAGATTTTCTATCTTGCTGGATATTTCTTGTTTTTATATTTTGTGGGGAAAGCCTGTTTTTGGCAGCATAAGCAAGACAGTTATCAACACCACTGAATTAGCTTTCCCTTTACATGCTTTATATTTAAAATATGCTGGCAGGTGTGTAGACGCAAACACGCTTTCTGAGGATGTGTATGGCAACATACACATCCTCTTACTACCAATCAAACTGCTGTTTTGGCCCGCGCGCAGTATGAATGACTAGAGATTCAACCAATCAAAGTGCAGTATGAATGTAAATGCGTGCAGCAAGAGACTGTACTAGTTAGCAGGAGTTTTAATTTCTAAAGAGTCATGATTAAAAAGACTGGACTGGACCGCATCAGGTGATACAAACTGCTCTGAAAGAAATCTGTACATTTTTTTTCTTAAATACCAACTTCTATATAATTAACAATTACAATGACTATCAACATCACAAACTGATGCTTGTTTCATCATTTGTTTTCATGTAGTACTCGGGTGAAAGCTGGCTGCTGGACTAAAAACCTGTTACTAGATTATTACCCGATTAAAACATTGTCAGCGTGTTTTTGCAGAAATTGAGTCGTTAGAGGTGGATTCGCATGTTGTCTTCTTCTTAAAAGTAAAGCAGAAGTAAAAACTAACTGAAGCGCTTCATCTTCCATTTGCAAATATTGCTACTGTATGCATAATTAATCTAGAGCTGCTGCTGCATTTTTTAAATGTGTGTGGGGGTGTTGTGTTAATGTGTAAAATGCATGCTTGTCTTGAATAGTGCTCCCATATTCAAAATTACTGTTAGAGCCGCTGTTGCATGTATGGGTTGCTTTGTTATTTTAGTTTGTTATCAGTTACTTTAGTTTGTCAGTTAGTTTATTTTTATAGTTTATTAACATACCCTTGCATATTAATTTTCTCTTATTCTGTTAATTGCATATGCTTTCAAAAGTACATCATGACATAAGCAATAAATACATTTGTGTTTATTGATTCATGTCGTGATTGCCCTTGGCATATTGTGACCTCAAAAACATGTGTTTATATGTGTTAAGTGTGCAATGTAGCCTTAATGTTGATGTAAATATTGTGTTTTATTATTCTATTAGAGCATAATACATCAAAAATGAGAACAGGCTATATTTTTATGTTTATGTATATTAGATAATGGCACCAGTACCAAACCCTGTAAGGCGCCACTTACTAAAATTGTTATTGTCAAGAATTACATCAATAAATGTTAAGTTTTACAACCTCTTTGTGTCTGTTCTTTACATAGAAAAAAAGTTCAATATAGTTCATAACTAAACATATTTCATAACAGCATAATAAAAGGTAGACAGGCTTATACAGATCCTTTTTGAATAATCATTTGGGTCATTGTACATTTGGGTCCAAAAATACAACTTGCCACAATTGAATACCTAATTGTTCCTACAGAATAAGTAGGGGTACTATTTTCTGACACTGCGGTATGATTGAGCATGATTTACTACCTTTCCTATTAAATATACAAGGATAGCAAATTCTGGCAAAGAGGCATATTGTGGCAGTACACCTGCAGCTCGTCAAACCGGAAATGGCTTAAACGGCAGTGCAATGAGTGTCTCATTTCCATTATGCATATTTATTCTGGAATCTGGTATTATAAAATACACGTGTTGAAATAATTATTGTATTAATTCAGGACTGAATTCCTGGTTGGCTTATCTGTGCAACTACACATTGCTGTGTAGTTGCCAGCATTATTATTTAATGGTGCCAAACTGTGAAAACAATTAAAGAACTGTTTGCACCAAGAAACATTGTTTGTTGTCATTGCTTGAGCACTGCATCACCTCTACACCTGCACACTACAAACCACTTTGCCACAATAACTTATACTTTAGTAAATACGGCATTTTTGGTAAATAATACTTCTGTCACTGCCACAATGGACATAAAAAAGCCTATGACATCATATACTTGGGCTTCCGAAAAGCCCTTGTCAGTGTGCGATATGAATAGCCTCAAGCTGTGAATACAGAACTGGTTAAAACACAGGGGGCAAAGGATACTTGCAAGAGGGGGACATTCTAACTGCGGCAATGTACTCAGTGGGGTGCCGCAGGGCTCCGTCATTGGACCATGTTTCTTATCTACAACAACTTAAATCGGGATAATTCGCAAAAAGTTTGGGGGAGTATCCACATGCTGGTCACAAAAATGTAAATACTAAATAGGGAAGAGATAACAAAAAATATAGACTTATCGCTGTCGGCAACCACACAGTGTGGGGAAGCAATCAAAAAGGCAAACAGAATCCTTGGACAAATAGCCAAAAGTGTGGAGTACAAATCCAAGGAGGTTATTCTGAAGTTCTATAATGTACTGGCGAGATAGCACTTGGAATACTGTGTCCAATTCTGGTCACAACATCACTAAAGGGACACTGTAACCCAAACCATTACTTTAAGCACAGTACAAAAATGAGGACACAGTTGAAAATTCAGTGGAGATAGACTTAGGTCAGAGGAAAAGTGACACCTCTTCAAACAGGGTGGTTAGTGTATACAATGGGCTACCTAGTCATATTGTTGAGGCAGAAACATTTGGATTCTTTGAGATCAAACTTTACAAAACTCTGAGATCAATCAGTTACTTGGAACTGCATGAGCCGAGATGGGCCAAATGGCCTCATCTCGTCTGTATATTTTGTATGTTCTTTTTCTTATATACTTAGTGGTAACAGCAGGGGGTAAGCTTTAATGAATTTATATGGATGAGACTGTTTGATGTCAGTATTATTAACTCATCCCAGGGAAACAAGAGAGTTCCATTACATTCCCCTCTACTTATTCAAAGCCTGTCCTCGAGCGCAAACCAAAGCATGCATCCGACTAGACTCAAGGGTTTCAACGCAGTAACAGAAACTGCTTGCTGCCCCCAAGAGCTGACTTTAGAATCCTGTGTCTTGCAAGCCAGCATACATGCTACAGCTTTTAACAAAAAGAACATGGATGTTTAACCATCTGTTTCAAGCACAGTGATCAGGATTGCCATCGGGCACCATCGTTATCAGTTGGCATTTCAGCCCATTGAATTGAACGGAAAGTCAAGGTGAACAGCAAACCATTAAGCAAAACAATGGTTCTGGCAGGGAACTCACTTTAACCTTAGATCAAATCATGTAAACATCAAGCATATTCAAAGACTAACTAGTCAAACAAATAGCTAGTTTCTTATTTGTCCCTCGATAAACAATGCCTCCAATAACCCTAACCCTAACCCTAACCCTAACCTCAATCTAAATATTGGAATCTGAAGTATTGGAATCTGAAGTATTAAAGCCAGGAGTGGTCAGAGTGTGGTCCAAAGGCAGGCGTTACTGGCAATCTATTGGGAAGGGACAGCAAATCATTGAGGCAAAAGGGAAGTAGGTTGGATCTGCAAGTGGATAAAGCAGCAGTCATATTTAGAATACAATTACAAAAATAAAACAATTAAATATATGAAAGCTGTATTTCAAAGCCAAATGTTCTGCAAAGTTATACTTTTGAGTGCCAGGATCTGAGGTACCCAGGCGGAGAGATACAGGATAAGTTGGCACGTTATCACTGTAATTAGTATAATTAATGTGGAGTGCTTGGTGCAGAAAGCAGAAAGGCTCCTCTTGATTGTATCCTAAGGCCAGAGTTCAGCACTAAACTGTCTCATCTCCTCAAACTCCTTAGAAATTAAGAGGAGGACTACAGGTTTCTATTTTGGGAACACTCTTTTTTCTTTACTTATTAATGAACTATCAGGTGCTAGCAATCAGTGCGGTGCCCACTACAATGCATGCAACACAGCATGATTTACAAGCCCGAAATAACATGGAAAGAAATTTCAGATTAGGGACCATCTTTAGGTGAGTAATGACTTACTTTGCCAAACCAGTCTGTGATTCTGGTCTTTTATAATGTAATGTAGTTATTGCATCACTTTTAAACATGCCGTGGCAGGGGTGAGGCCTGCCCCTGTAAATTAATGTATATTTGGTGGTGGTGTATATATAAAATATAGTGTGCATGATTGCAAAATAACATTTCTTTCATTTTGGATATGGCAGAGCTAGGAGATTAATCTTCCCTCCCTGCCTAATTGAAAATAATGTGCAGCAGGTGGCAATTGAAGAATCCACAATCAATTAACCCTGGTCAGCCAATTCTTTGTTCTTGCAGTTACATGCATTTATATACATTAATGTACCTGTATATATATATACCATATATACAGTATATCATGCCACACGAGGGCTACCATTGCTGGTACCCTAGTGGTGGCTAACAACCACTGCAACTGCTGGCAACCCCTTGCACTTAATAAAACCTGGATGCCTGGGTGGCGTTTGCAACATCAAACCCTCTGTGTCTCTCTCGTTCTCTCAGCGGATACCCACAAGTAACAGTGAAGCCATGTTACACATGCATTGTCAGCAACTCTCCAAATGTGCTTTTCAAGGGCTGTTCGAGTTTTGAATGGCAAGTATATTCACTGGGCTTGCTTCCGATTGCAGTAGTTTCACATTTTGCATTGGCTTTCCAGTTTTGAATTAATTTGCACTTTTGGCTTAATTTGAGTCAATGCCATTGTATATTAATGACAGCAAACAATGGCTGCATGGAAATTAAGTTTATGACATGGCAATTGGACACTTAACAGAGAATGTCATGAGTCACACCAGATACCAGAAGTCATCTAAAGACACTTTGGACCAGTGGTACTCAACTCTGGTCCTTGAGATCCATTCCAGTCCTGGTCTTTATTCCAACCAGGTCCTAAATTAGTTAATTGCCTCTTAGCAGCTTCAATTAACTACATTAGAACCTTCTTTGAGTAAAAGCTTGGATCTTGAGGGCCATTTATAAATAGCATAGAAGACCTCTAGAATGAAGACCTGACCCTCATTTAGATAGGTAATTACTTCAATTATTTATAGCATTTAATAAGAAAGCAATTAAATTATAGTGTTTTATGTTTTATAGCTGGTCAGAAGGAATTTCACTGTACTTTAGTCTTATGGTATCAACATGTTTGTAACTGAGGCAGTTACCTGTGTAACTACTGTATACTGTGTAGTATTTGTAAACATATAGCGACCATGGACCATTTTAACTTGCTGTATCCTTCATAAAACAAAACCACTGGATTACAAAATGATGCTCAAAGAAACATGTTACTTTTTGCCTAGATTATATACTGTATAACAAGTGTTCCCATTATCAATAATTCTGCTGTTTTCACCATTACCTTTGGTTTCAAATAGAAAGAAAACTACACACTTGTTTAACAAAAACCGAGGATGTCTTTTAAAACTGATTCTTAAGCTGAGAAAGAGAAAATTTATGTATTTCTAAAGATTTTGTCGATAAACGTGAAAATATGTATATTTTTTCACGTTTACCTTAACTCTAAAATAAGTTAGCTGTGGATTTATCCACTTTAGGCATCACATATTGAGGTATATAGAGTGCATATAGGGTGTGTTCTGCAATCCTCTGGACATTTTAACTGGGAAATGGTATTGGCAGCATTGTTAACATTCTAAATCCACATTACTGGGCTGAATGCATTCATCGTTAAAAGAGAAGTGTGGCAGGGCAGAACTCCTGCCTGTGTAAATAGGACAAAGTTTGGCAGGGGTGGGGTTAAATTAAGTTTGGCAGGGATGGGGTTAAATGAAGTTTGGCAGAGATGGGGTAAAATCTGTCAGCCCTATTAACACTGACAGGGCTTCCACCTGACATAAGAGGTCTCACTTGGGCTTATTAAGACAAAATTGTACAACATATCTGATTTCAATAACACATAAAATACTTTAAATGAGTGTTTGCCTATACTCGTCCTACAGTATCTACTCTTAGGTGTCTGCTTACTTCCCTACTGTGTCTGCTGGTCCTGGTCTCTCTGGTGAGGGACCCTGTTCTCAAAGAGAGAAGTTTCAGTGAAGTTGAAGAAACAAGGTATAAACTATAAAGATATATCAATTGAAATTGCACTGTTTTGTTTGACTCCAATCCCATGATTCCTTTCCTGTTCAGAGGGCAGGTCTTTGTTGTTTGTTTATTTTTTTCCAGGAAGAAGCTCATTCAGCTTTCCGGACAGACCACAGACTGGGCAGCAGATCATTCATTTGTTTAAAAGTCCAACAGCTTAATCTCTGCCAGATTCTTTTCTGTAACCCTTCCTGTAGCTTTTCTTGCTTTCTAAGTGGCAAGTAGACTTTGTGCTTTAGAGGTCCAACAAAAAAAAAAAAAAATATATATATATATATATATATATATATATATATATATATATATATATATATATATATATATATATATATATTGCAGTTCTGTATGCTTCTGCAATGGAATGTTAAGAGTAGATTGATGGTTCTAACGAGAAAGGGTTGGAATCCTGGAATCCTAACTACTCAATTCAGTGTGGAGGCTGTTAAATGGAACTTCTGTCAGGAAGGACAGTTGTACCAGACTAAAAACTACTGTCTCCTCCAAAATGAATGTGTTTTCAGATCTTTACAAAATGAAGTTAGTTAACAGAACTTATTCTAAACGCATATTTTTGTGGACCACAGTTTCCTGTTTTGCGAACAAAGAAACTATTTTGTTTGTTTAGCTCAGTACTCTTGTTATGTTTTGGAATAACTATATGTGTATGGGAGTTCATACTGAATTCCATCTTCAGCTCTATGTCATCTCACAGTCATTTCAGCACACCCCTGGTAAACCATCATCCACACTCATAGTCCCAAATATCAGCTATAACCAAGGCCATAATCAACAATGATTAACATGTTTGCAAAGCTCCTTTAATGATGCAAGGAAACCATCAATTGATTGGAGTAAGAGCAGAAATAAAATGTGTGTTTGAGAGCAGTGGAAATGAACTGACAGAACAGGGACAGAGAGGAAGAATTGACGAGATCCAGATTCAGGAAAGGAGAACAGGAAGACACGCTGCTGGCCAGAATAACCAGAGTTTCCAGTATGCACAATGTTTCACCTGTAATGTGAAAAAACTGACAATATGGCTGATATGTACTTCTATTTAGCATTTTAAGAATACAAAAATAGTTTTGCTTAACAAACAGTGGCACTAGTGTCCTGACTGTGCTTACTAGAAATGTGTAGATTATTCAATCCTTACTGCAATGCTAATTGGATCAGTTTAGTTTTTTTATCTTTATCTTTCTGGATCCAACTATCACTACATTCTTATATACTCATCGCAAGGTAAGGTAAATCTTTGTAAGGTAAGGTTAATAATTTGCAATGCTATGAGCATCCAATCTGACCTTTACTGAAAAGCATACACGCTACAAAAGAATGAAGCCTGTTTTTTTTAAGTTCCTGTAAACTCCAGGTTGGTGGATTCATAAGATAATGCTAATTTATAAGTTAGGGATTGGTATACACACAGAAATACATCACAACCCCCCACCCACCACCACCACCCCGAGTCGATTTACAGAGCCATTCTTACTGAACATGACACTTTCCATTAGAAAATTACACTTTCATAAGACCAAATTAAAAATATAACAGTTAATTTCCATTTCCATATTTCTTGGCAGAGTTCCATTGTTTTATTGAATATTGCTGAGTACTATATTCAGCTGGAGTATCAGACTGAACAGTGTAGATGCAAGACTATTTGACCCACCAGTACCTGGACGGTTCCAACAGATGACTGATCCAGGAACTTTGTCTTGTCGATTCTTAAAGGATATCATTGGCACCACAGTAGCAACATGTCTGGGTAACCCATTCCATATACTCACCTTTCTTTGTGTACGTCTGACTAGTCTGTCTGTAAAGGGGTGATGGCCATGGCTCTATCGCCAGTAGAACAACAATAACAACAATAAACACAATAACAGGCAGTTCAATATTACAGTGAGGGTCTCATCCTCATACTGCCTCGGCTAACTTTTTAGCTGTGTCCTCTGGTTCTGGTCTTTGTGGTGTGCTTGAAATAGTGAGTAGAGTTACCTTTCACTTGCTGCAGTGTCTTTTTTGTGATGTGATAGCCAGAACGAAACAAAGTCATATAAATGCTGCTTGTAACCACTAGTGCATTAACAACACCAACATAACCTAGCTACTCTAATAGGTTGATATTATAACCCAAGGGGTTGATGGTACAAATAATGAGGTAAAATGCAAAATGGTAACAAGGACAACATTGATCATAATAGCCAATATGGCCCATTCTTATTTCTTTCAAAGTACAGATGAACCCATTTTTATATCACCTCACTTAATATATCATACCCCATTCATTATCACAATTTTTCAAAAACCACTCACCATGTACCATAGGTTCTTGGAGAAATTATCTCTTTTAATATCATCTCAGAAACCCGCTTATTGTCATGTTTTGTGCAGTCTGTCAAATTACGCGTGGCTGGGCTTTATTAAGTAACCACAGGATATAATTAATTTCCAACGCAGCTAACAACCAATAATCATCTTGGTTGATAAACTGACATTTTATGCAGCCTGTCAAATGCTGCATGGACGGTCTTAACGGGATACAGTTCAGTTACACCAAATGTTTCTTCTTTAACATAGTCTTACACAAATGCACATGGCTAACTCACAGCTCTCATCAGTCAACAATTCATGGCTTTTTTAGATAATGGCACAAACTCTTTCATTCCAGTTAATGTTACAAAACGCATTTGTCCTGAATTAAAATATATGCATGTGTTTAAATATAAAGAACAACTAAATGTACAGTATTAAAAAACTGCTCTTTAATTCACTGTTAGTTTTGTTTCTTTTCTTTCTTGCACTCGTAATGTGCTGTCATAGGCAAACGTGAAAACGTTTATATCATGACCTGCTTTATATCACGAATTACGCCTGCACAGCAATCATAATATAAAGCGGGTTTGTCTATAATTAAAATTGGAACTGGAGAGGCCCCCCACCCCCCTTCACAAGTCAAACAGAAAAGTGAAAATGTCTACCAATCCCCACTCTTAAGCACAGCACAGCACTTTTCCAGCTACATTGATGCAGAAATGTTATAATGGCTTAGGCTGTAGAGCTTCCTGAGATGACTAGTTCTTGCACGTAAGGGTTCCTTGCAGATCTGCCTGGGGGACAGAAGTTTTTTTTTTTTAGATTGGATAATTGGTGGGTGTGGTGTAGTGTTCCTCCCCAACATTGCTGCATACAATCTTTTATATAGAATCCTAAAATACAATAACTACGTTAGTATATGGAAATGTAAGTTTGAACGAGGTCAGGTATTTCTAAATGATGTTACTAGGAATACATTCTGCAGCTCAGATTTACTCAGTCAAACACACAACATTTTTTTCACTGTCTGCACCCTAATAAAACTGTTCAAACATACTTCTCCATGCTTAGTCTGTTTACTCTCTTCTGCAAAATGTTACGTTAGTAAACATTAACATCTGGTTTCTTGATGATAAGTACAATGACAACTAGGAGATGTTTTTCCTGGAAAATTCCTGAAACTGCTCCTTGTTTCTTGGTAAGACCCGCCATCAGGCAACCAGATGGTACATCGTTCTTTGAATCATCTGACAGCTGGCTTGGGTATTAGACTGCTAATTTTAGGTATTTTCCTGTGTTTACTTTTCATTATTTTATGGTTGTTAAACAAGTGATAAAGCATGCTGTCATCTATTTGACTGTGATTTCTCTTCCAAAATCTGGTGCTACAGTATGCGTTCATAACATGTTGATTTCAAAACAAAACAAAAAAAACTGTCTGCCTCACGTTTCCAATTGAGAAACAATCGATGACAATTAACTTAACTTCCGCATCAAGTGTTTTAAAAGCCAATTGGAACATTATTTTCTTATCATCCAGGCAGGACACTGAGATTTTTACTCCCATACTGCCATAAGGCTGTGAGTTGACTTTTCATTGTCAGTTTATGATCTTGGTATGCCAGAACTACAAAAATGTCAGCTTCCCAGATGAGAGGAAAATAATCTTCCAATTAGCTTTTAAAATACTCAATGCAGAAGTAAATTGCAATTGATTGGCACTCAATTGGAAACATGAAGGAGCCAGCTTATCTACTTTTGAAATACCTGCCGATAAATGCTTTTTAAAGAAAATACAAGTAACCAGTATTCTGCACATTCCTATTAGACATCCATTCTCTGAGGTGGTGGGTACTATTTCTGCTGGTGACTGTTAGTTTCATACACCCAGGGAATGAGCACTTTGATTTCTTTGTTCTGTGTTTGGGGGCTCAGAGGTGCTTTTTATTGGCTCCATGGGGACTCAATGTTACCCATTGTAGAGCCATTTCATTAAAACACAGCAAGCTTGCAAAAGCTTGTTTGCAAACTAGTCTTTATCAGTTCCCCGGGGACATTGGATAGCTTTTATTGCGCAGTGTCTGGCTCTTTAATTATTAACAAAAGATTTTGCTTCTGCATTTGAAATTATTAATTGCATTCCAGCAGCCACAAAGGAATTTCCCAAGTTTTTTTTTTTAAACACACTTCAAAAAGTTATAAAATAACTTTTAAAAAGAAATGCTAGTTTATTACCTCTGCAAAAGTTAAGAATTGCTTAAATTAAATGAAAAGAACAAATATGAACAACTGAAGCAATTAAGTTTACTTTACTTTGGAGTCTGCTTTTGGTTTCCTTTACAATAGCTGGCAAAAGGTGGTAATAATGATTAATGTATTTATTTTAATACCAGGAAAGTCATATTTATCTATCAAGAAGGGCCCTGAACGGCCACTTCTCTCCTTTTGTTTTGGGGCAGGCAGTTCCGCCTCTTCCTCTTGGCGGGGGCAGCATACCACCTTTTGCCCAAACTCCCTGCAAGCAAGGCACCAAGATGAGATGCGTCAAGGTTCCGATGATCCTTTTTTAAAAAAAAAAACCTGCAGCCCTGAGTCTCCAGGGGGCACTATCTCACTGTGACAGGACAGCGCTGTGGCCCCAGGTGTTATCGGCAGGAAAGAAACTCAGAGACAAGGAAGCTGCCGTTTAAGCATTGGAGTGAGCATTTAATCAACAAAACAAACAGAAAACTGTCACAAGGGCCAAAAAGGATCAAACAAAAAACGAGCCAACGCAAGGCTGAGCAATCGCCTTCACTACACGTACAGGTAGGGTTTCTCCTTCCTTATACACATGTGTACACTCCCCAATTAGCATCAATTATCTAATTGGGGAATGGCCACACCTGTCCATCCCTGTAATCGTCAAGACCAAAATGGTGGTATTTTCTGGGTTACTTCCGGCACCTTGCAAAGGACCATATGGAAAGCTGGAAATAAATAATCTAAATGCAACTGAAATCATGGTACACACAGAAAGGCTTCACCTTCCTTGAACATTGGACCACATTCTACAACAAGGACTATCTATATAGGCAGGATGGACTTCACTTAAATAAAAAGGGAACCAATCTATTCGGACAAAGGATCCTCAAGGAGGTTCAGAAGCATTTAAACTAGAAAGGAAGGGGAGAGAAATAATTTAAAAAAAACAGAAGGAAGACTACATCAAAATAAGGGCAACAACTCAGGTAAGAATGCGTGTAGTAAAGGAGAAGCCATACTAATGGGAGATTTTAACTTCCCACATATAAAATGGGAAAACACAGTGGGGAGCACAACAGCTGAAATTGAATGGTAAAAATGACAAATGACTGCTTCCTAACGCAATTTGTCAATGCACCGACTAGAGGAAAGGCATGCCTTGATTTAGTCTTTTTAAATACCGAAGACAGATTAACTAAAACAGAGGTCAGAGAACCATTGGCAAACTCAAGTCACATCATGGTCTCATTTGAAGTGCTTTTTAAAACTCCAAAAGTAAAGACTAAGGCTATGATTTACAATTTTAAAAAGGCAAATTATGAAGGAACGAACAGAGACTAACAGAAGTATATTGGAGTAAAGTAGAGAAAACATCCACAGAAAAACGATGGCTATTTTTTCAAAAATGTCATTATTAGGGAGTGGTTAACAAGTAGAAAACAGAAAGTACTGATTAAAGGAGAAACCTCAGAATGGAATGAGTTCACCAGTGAAATACCACATGGATCAGTATTAGGTCCTCTGCTCTTCCTAATCTACATTAATGACTTAGATTATGGTATAGTAAGCAAACTTGTTAATTTGCAGAAGACACAAAAATAGGAACAGTGGCAAACACTGTTGCAGCAGCAAATGTCATTCAAAATAATCTAGACAGCATTCATAACTGGGCAGTTACATAGCAAATGACACTTAATATAGAAAAAAGAAAGGTACTGCACGCAGGCAATAAAAATGTGCATTATAAATACCATATGGGAGATGATGAAATTGAAGAAAGAATCTATGAAAAAGATCTAAGCGTTTATGTTGACTCAGAAATGTCTTCATCTAGACAATGTGGGGAAGCTATAAAAAAGGCCAACAAGATGCTCGGATATATAGTGAAAAGTGTTGAATTTAAATCAAGGGAAGTAATGTTAAAACTGTACAATGCATTAGTAAGACCTCATCTAGAATATTGTGTTCAGTTCTGGTCACCTCGTTACAAAAAGGATATTGCTGATCTAGAAAGAGTGCAAAGAAGAGCGACCAGAATTATCCTTGGTTTAAAAGGCATGTCATATGCAGACAGGATAAAATAATTTAATCTATTCAGCCTTTAACAAAGAAGACTATGTGGCAATCTGATTTAAGCATTCAAAATTCTAAAATGTATTGACAATGTCAGCCCAAGGGACTTTTTCGACCTGAAAGAAGAAACAAGGACCAGGGGGTCACAAATGGAGATTAGATAAAGGGGCATTCAGAACAGAAAATAGTAGGCACTTTTTTACACAGAAAATTGTGGGAGTCTGAAACCAACTCTCCAGTAATGTTGTTGAAGCTGACACCCTGGGATCCTTCAAGAAGCTGTTTGATGAGATTCTGGAATCAATAAGCTACTAATAACCAAACGAGCAAGACGGGCTGAATGACCTCCTCTCGTTTAACACCAATCTTATGTTCTTATGTGATGTCTTTAATAGTAATACTTTATGACCTTATGTTTCAGCTGTCAATGACAAGGTTCAGTTTGAGATTTAGGTTAGTCTACAGTTGTAAAATAATACACAATTTATTAGTAATACAGTCTCTTAAAACAATGATATTTACAGGCAGTTGTTGTCTGTTTAATAAAATATAAAAACAACCAAAAACCCTTATGGAGAGACGATATAAAATGTTGGGATTTTCATAGTTGTTCCCATGTAGAAAATAATATTATAGAGCAGGGGTGTCCAATTCTGATCCTGGTCCTGGAGGGCTGGTGTGCCTCCTGGTTTTTATTCCAACTGTACCCTAAATAACTTAATTGGACCAATTAAGTACTTACTAGAAGTTTAAGTGGTCCAATTAGTTAATTTAGGGTACAGTTGGAACAAAAACAATGAGTGACACTAGCCCTCCAGACCAGGATTGGACACCCCTGCTATAGATTCACGGTAGAACAATGTAGTTGGGTTGGATTGGATTTCAATGTTAGTTTGTTTAAATAGTATTTCACCTCTGTCTGTGATCTCAACTTTGCTCCTTCTTCTGTTTCCCCAGACCCATTGCAACCATGCCCCTGTACTCAGCTCAGTCAATCTTCAACGTCTTAAATGCTCTCTCGTTTAAAGTCTATAAATACATTGGACACACTTATAAGCAGCAGCGCAAGCTGTTTTCATATAAGGGTTTTTTGCTATTTGGTTTGTGTCTGTTTAAAACAAGCATGCTTCCCACTGTTCCAGGTTCAAATAGGCAGTTTCATTTCTTCATTGCCTTGTGCGTACTGTACATGCCTTTAAAAATTACCCTTTGGTATTTACAAATATGTTTGGAAAAAATAAAACACTAATTAGGTGTCGACTCATTGTATTGCAATAATTAGTGTGTTTAAGGGGAAAAAGTCTAATTTAATGTCTCATTAAACACTGCTGTTAAATGAAAGGATTTCATAGTGAAAGTAAATCATGAGGAGAATTGCCAAGCCAAAAAAAACAAAAAAACTTCAACATGTATGGTGTGAGTTTATGCAAAACTCAGCTCTGCATTTGATCTGGTTTATATAATAATAACATATCCATCTGCATTTGGATCCAATAAAGGGCCATACATTCACCTGTATATACAAGAAGTTCTTAATGAGTGTTTACTTCTTCAAGGTACAACTAGAGTGCAGAAAATAGGTTTCTGCTAAGAACATGCATCTACATTTAAGTCTGAAGTTCGACCTCATTGGCTGTTTAAATTGGTACACTTGTAGCCAAGTGTAGGGATTGTGTAACAGAACAATGGCTGGCCTAGTTTAATATAAGGAGGGGGTACTGGATAATCACTGCAGGGACATACATTTCAGTGTCTTCATATTTCAGTGTTGACCAAACACACACACACACACACAATAATAATAATAATAATAATAATAATAATAATAATAATAATTGATGTGTGGAATGTGGTCAGGAGGGAAGTGAATGATACCCTCTTAAAGATAAGAAAGGATGAATGTTTGCTGTAGGTTGTGTCGCTGAGTGTTTTTAAGAAGAGGAGAGTAGCGTGGAGGAGAACTCTGTGTAAAGCATTTGTTAGGAAAGCGATTCAATAAAAACAAAGGTATTCCGGTAAATGGCTTATGGCTATTTGATTTTTACAAAGGAACAAGCTTAGCTTGCCCTATTGCTAGAGAGAGGAAAAAGTGCTAAGAGTTTGTTTTGTTTATCTTCTATTGTTTGTAAATGAACACAAGATACAACATTTTCACTTCGTTAATTTTGGTTTGGTTTGATTATTACAAACAACACATCTTCACATATGGTACCAGAAGTGGGGTTGCGCACCTATAGACCCGGCACAGAACTGAAAGAAAAAATTTAATGAAGAGTGGCTTGACCCACAGCAGGTTCCATACATCCTTGGAGCTGGAGATGCTGATGAACTTTTTTTAGCTTTCTCTGTGCATGAGTAAGCCGAGCTGAGGCAGCTGCACCTGTGTGGGATAATTCAAGTTTTGGAGGACTGGCTATACCAGCACCTTCATCTCATGCCAGAAACAGAGAGTTGCTGTTACTGGAGCAAGAGACGCTGCTGACAGAACCAGATTTACTGCTACTAGAGAAGCACCAGTAGCCTGAAGCACCTGTCCACTGATCTCCCTGGTGTGAGCATTGAGGAGAACAGGCCCATCGCTGGACAGAGTGCCCTGATGTCCCTGATGTCTCACACCTGAGCATGCAGCTACAGCCACCAGGTCTGCACTCCAATCGCGCCGTCAACCCATTCAGGTCCACTGTCACCGGCTCTCGGACACTTTCTGGAAATGCTTTTTGCATAGAACTGTTGATCTGACTTTTTCACTTTGGCTACTCACTACTGAATTTTAGGAAGTCATAAAACACTGAAAGCAAAGTTTTTATGACAATTTTAGTGTTTGCATCTTTGTTTTGTGGTATATTTTGTAATTCATTTTCTGTTGTCTGCCATTTTTCTTTGTTGTGTATATATATATATTGTGAGCCAGCTCACAAGTTTACCACCAGGAGTCATTCATGGCAGGTTTGGTGTGAGCCCACAGAGGTTGCCAGAAATGATCAGATGGACCTGTGGGCAGCATACATGCCTGCCATGATGTCAAGGAGTTAACGGACCGACAGGCTGCAGGTGTGGTTAGGTAGGCAATTAGGGTTTGACTATTGTTAGACTATCATTGGCCTTAATTGGCCCACACCTGTAGCCTGTAACGGCCAAATGCCTGGCTGGTAAAAGGGAGCATGTGCCGCTAGTCTGTTGGGTTGTTTGTTTGGTTTGCCTGCCTGAGAACTTCTGAGGACTATCTACAATAAGATCGGAACGGGATAACGTGGTGGTCTTTTGCATCTGCAATTCCCTGTTCTCTGCAGGGGCTATGAGGAACGGCCTGTCCGCTGCTGAGATTCGCAAAGGGACTGGACTGCGGAATAAGGGTAGGAGAAGGGTTCCTAAAGAAGAAACCTAAAACCCAGGTGGAATTACCTATTCACCAACTGGACGGGGTTATTGGTCCGGTTGGTTTACATCAGCAATTTTGCTTTGGTGATTTGGTTTTTTGTTTGAAACCTTGTTTGAACTGTTTATTTTCTTTTGGACATTGCAATATAAGAGCCAGCTGTATAGAATACTGGAATAAAGACTTGCTTTGTTTTGGAAACTACTGCCTGTTTTCTTCGTGTGCACCTACCCGCCCACCAAAAATAGCTATCGATATATGATAGATATATATATTATATATAATAAATACGTATATATATATATAAATGCTTTGATTACAATTCTCTCTCAATGGGCTATATTCTCAAAGCATTTTTTTCTCAGAGCATTACAAGCCATTGCCATTTGTTCCATTGTTACCAGGGGTTGAAATATCCATTATGATTTTGTTTTTCTGTACATTGCTTTGGGATGTTCCTGAGCAGCATTCCTGCACTGCCCCCCACATCCTCCTACACTGAAAATTCCTAACAGTGCCTCGCAGGGGCCACAACAGCAGTGTCAGTTATTGTATAAGGAGTGGAGGAGCGCAGTGGCTTAAGTGAAAATAAGACATTGGTATTGTGTATGGAAATGCCAGAAGTGTGACTTTGCTGCCACTGCTACATCCAACCCCCCCCCACCCCCTCCCCCACATATCCACACATGCACACCTGTGGCAGCGCCAAAACAAGGGGTCATCTTTCAAAGCATGATAAGGACCTGTCAATCAATGGATTTTCTCTCAGGAATATGCATTTAACTCAGTAGCCAGGGGTACCAAACTAAAAGTACTGCTGCTTTACTTGGAAAAAAACATAATTAACTAGCACTACCAGAGACAACAGTGTACTTTCTTTCTGTTAAAGAAAAACAATAATAAAAACTACAAATAAAGACTATTAATGCAGAGCTCAAGAGCGGGGAATGGAGTGCTAGGCTAGTTTTCATTATTAAGGTGCAGGACAATGAAAGTGCTGGGTAGCTGAGATTGGAGTGGTTTAAGTGATTGTGTTAAGGTTCAAACCATGTACTCCAAGTCGAAGGCATGGACCTTTTAAAGAGAGATTATTCTTTTCGAAGTATTATAACACACTCCTGCTTTCTACATTCACTGCCAGACCACAGTACTAACTGACACACCACATTAACAGTGCAGGAACTCAAGAGCAGTAGATATACCTCTGCTTTAGAGAAGTATGATACTGCCATTATTGCTGCTTTTCAGTTCTTCAGACACGTTTGACAAAGACCCAATCACTCCAGCTATTATTCATGGTATCCTCAAACAGTTCTTCCATGGCTTGGAATTTAAAAGTCCCACAATGTAAAGCACAGTGCCTAGGTGATCCCAGAATTTTGTATGGTCATTTATTTGTTTTGAGGATCAATATTGCTCAGTGTAAAGTGTCTCCGTTCCTCTGTGTGTACAATAATGCAGTAAGATTGGGTCTGATAGCAAAGCATCACTGCTGATACAAGAAGAGATCAAAGGAGTTCCACCACTGCCTCTCCAAAAACACTCTATGTGCAGTCAAGCTGTTCTGATGATCGGCTCCAATAAAGAGAAAGCATCTCTCGGTCAGTTCTAATCAGGCACATATGAATCTCTATCTCAGAGGCCTTCTGAGAACTTAAGAAATCCAAGCATGTTTATATCAGCTATGAGGAAAGATGTTTGGAACACACTTACTGCCTACTGTACAGCAGTCTGGAACCTGCCTATTATGTATTAACTGTGCATTCCCAAACTACTCTGTTATTGACACCTAATATTGTTTTTTACTCCAACAGTAGCAATAATAAAAGAAAACTATTCAAGTTTCATTATAATATTCAAATGTATCCAACGGATTTGAAAAAGAAATAATCCATTTAAATATTTTGGACAAGACCTACCTTATAAAGTCTGCTTAGTCTGTTCCATAATAAATTTGCTTCAAAGAAAAAATTACCTTGCTTATGTTCTATTTTTCCTATTGTTCATTCTGATGTGGTGACAGCTGATAAGAATGGTTGAGTAAGGTGGAAATGCAAGCTTGTTACAGAGTGTGAAACATCTCAGTTGCCCAGTCTTCACTGAAAACTTTGGCAGTCTAATTTAAAGTGTTGTCAGCTGTTCATAGGAATTGATGGATCTCTCACGCTGCTAGCACACACAGTGTGAGGGCCGACCCCAATAAACCCCAATAAAATAAGCAGGCATGCAAAGACCACACAAAGGATGTCACAAATCAGGAGAACTGTTTCATTAGCTCTTCTTCTTGTGTCAGTTTACAGCCAGTCATGCCCAAGTGCAACAGCCTACGAATAGGACCTTTTCTCAGAAGGATCACTGCTTCTGTGAAAATGTGAATCGCAGTGAGATCATTTTACTTGTGTACAAGTTTATGGGCCTTTGCGACCAAAAAAAACCAACTTGAGGGGGGGCTCCTGAATGGCACATATGGTAAAGGCACTCCGTGTGGAGTGCAGGATGCACCCTATAGCCTGGACATCACTGGATCAAGTCCAGGCTATTCCACTGTCAACTGTGGATGGGAGCCCCCAGGGGGCAGCGCGCAAGAGGCTGTGTGTCCCCCAAGGTGGAGGATGTCTTAGGTCGGCCAGGGTGTCCTCGGCTCACTGTACACCAGCAACTCCTGTAGACTGTCCGGCCACCTGCGGGTTTGTCTGTAAGCTTCCCAGAGCTGCGTTGTCCTCCGATGCTCTAGCTCTGTGGTGGCTGCACGCCTTTGTCATTGGCCTGCATGGCGGGCCTGCAGAGTGAAAAGAAGGGGTCTGCTGATAGCACACGCTTTGGAGGACAGTGTGTATTCGTCTTTGCCACTCCTGAGTCAGCGCAGGGTGGTAGCGGTGGGCTGAGCCTAAATACAATTGGACATTTCAGATTGGCAGAAAAACAAGGTGAAGTTAATTGGCAACTACCAAAAAAATATATTTTTTTAAAATGACTTGGGTGAGATATAAGTCCTAAATAATAACAATAATAGTAATATTGTTTAAAAAACATCTTATTAATAATAATAATAATAATAATAATAATAATAATAATAATAATAATAATAATAAACAGTTTTAAGGTGGAGCTTACATCTAAATTAAAAAATCTTACAAAAATATTGCTCTCGCTCGGGCATATCGCCTTTCATAGTGGACCACCATCACAAAGCGCTTTACAATATCCAGTGACAACAAGAAAATCCATAATACTTCAAATACAGAGAAATGCATAATACATTATATACAGTAAAAAAAACAATGCATAATGCATTAAATACAGTGATAAGTACATAATAAATGATAGTAGCATAATACATGAAATAGTACACTAAATACAGTGGAAAGTGCATAATACATAATAGTACATGATGCATGAGGGAGCGCAATATCTCAATAATATTTGTTGTACTGGCCCGCTCAGAAGCCCAGTGATGAGCACCCAGTGTGGGACCTGCTGTCATAAAGAGCAGCATGGAATCTCAACACTGGCTCACAGGCTTGCAGTTTGGGGCTTCACCACAGAATAGTTCTTTTCAAGGGCATGGTTGGATTGCTTTAGTAGTCAAAATAATGAAACAGCCACGGATCCAACACTGGTAGGTGAGGACGGCAACATTAAACCTCCTTGAGTAGACATTTCCTGCTGTTGCCTGGCATCAGAGCTGCTTTCGTCCTGGAAGTGTCTTCTCATTATCTCTGCTCATCTGTCTCAGTACTCTTGATCCTTCCTGCTCTTTATTTCTCGTGATAAACTGTTACAGTAACAGTCATATTATGTGTTTATTTAGCAGTCACCTTTATCCAAGGCGACTTACAGATTACAGTGTGTGAGTGTGTATGTATGTATATGTGTGTAGCAGGGGGAGATCTGTGCTGACTCTGCTGGCGTGTTCACGGTGCTGCAGGAAGAGGGCGGCAGTCGTCCAACAACCGCCTGTGAGTCATGGCAGTGACACGGGGAGGTGGGAAAGTGGATGTGTGGACTTTCCCCCTCTCTGAATGACTGAGAGGCGGGTCTTGGGGAGATTGTTAGCCCTATAAGTTAACGCTCTGTTGTTTCCTCAGGCTTGCCCTTTTAAACGCGCCGAGAGTGCGGAAGCGCTGGTCCACGACCGGGAACCATGTCAGAGAGAAAGAAATAGAGTTTCAAAACGAGACAGTGAGGGCGGGGAACCCTTGGGCAGACCCCTGAATAGTATATCAGAGCAGGCTAGTTAGCCGGCAGCGTAGGTTGGTGATCCGGGTCGCACGGGCAGCGGCGACCGGGATATCACTGCAAAGTGCAGCACCTTTTCTTTGTAGTTTTGTTACTGTTTTATTTTCCCTTTTTCTTTTTGCCTTCTATTCTTGAATTATTGTTTGAAGCACCTACGAGTGCGTTTGCACCCTGAACTGTTTTACCATTATTTGGTATTCCCATGGTTCTGTTTACCATAGTTGGTAAGCAGACCACGGACCAACAGCGCCCTCTGCGGGCCAAAAGAAATCATTGCGTCAAAATAAAACTGGGCACCTGTGCAGTGTTTTCAAGCTCACCTGTCTGTCTCCTGAATTACCCACCACCCTTCCACAGTGTGATTAACTGATATTATATCAATCCCTTTAAAAAAAGGCATGAATAAAAACATGTAATATTTAGATACAGTACATGTTTACACATAAATGAAGCCAATCTGCAGCCATACCTACTAGATTCTTATTTTGTCAGCTCTCACAAGTTAAGTAAGGATTGGTCTTGCCAGGTTATGGAGTAGCATTGCTAATTAACTTTCTCTAGCAGTTGATTGAATTGAATATTATAACTATTTTCAAATACCACACAGAGCAATGACGTCTGAACCCGAGTTACATCTCCAGCTCTATACCCTGACTTTCTATTCCGGCAGATTCTTACACATGGGTGTTAGGGCGCTGTAGAACACTGCAGTGTTTCCTCCAAGTAAACAATGGGTTTCACAGTCTTGCGCTTTTGTTCACTGGAGTTGATGCAAACTGCTGCTTCTTCCAGCACAAAATAATCCAAGCACCCTTTCACACTTTTTCCGGCAGGCAGTTGCAGCCATTGTGATAAGGTCATGCATTTCATTCTCACATACTGAAAGCTATTTGTGACATCACATAAACTGGATTTTAGGGCACCCTGTCACCCCATGCTAGAAACGGCCCAGTGTTAAAGTATGCTCCTATCTGCAGTATGAGAAATAAACATGACATGCTACTCTTTCGAGGGTGATTGAAATCTGCTGGCCACAAGGCAAGGTATTTTTTGGAGCATGTTTTACAATCAGTAAACCATTTTCAATTTCATGTTTTTGATTAAAAATAAAGTGAAGTGTTTGTTTCAACAAGTTTGACAAGACTGGGTTCCTAATGGTGCAGTTTTCACAGTGGAAGAATCTGGAGTAAGAAGGATGGCCTTCCTCCTCCTAATTGTTTATGGCAAGGGAATAGATGAAGACAGAGCACCAGAGATTGACTGGTGAACAGAGTTGCCTTTGTCATCATTTTCAGGAAATTAAAGCCAACTATCAAAAGTGTGTCACTGAAACTTTCTTCATCTGAAACTTCAGAAGAACCTGAAGAAAACATAAAACTGCATAGAATTTTGAGATTCAAGGGATGAGGTAATAGCCATAGTTTGTTTCTTATGTGATGATAATTTCAAAAAAATAGTACGTACTAAATCAGGCTTATTTTCCAAGATGTCTCTTCACTCCACCTCTCCTCCTTTACAGCAGAAACCTCACTGACAGGGTCCCCTTTGTATCCTCTTAGATAGCCAGAAATCAAATGGAGAGGGTAGGTGATGTTTCATTACTTCTTTACACAGTGACGAGGGTATGGAATGGGTTACTAAGCCATGTTGTTGATGCAGGATCACTGGGATCCTTTAAGTTTCAATTTGAGAAAGTTTTGAGATCAATAAGCTGCTAGGACACTAATGGGAAGAATGGCCTCCTCTTGCTTGAAATGTGTTGATGTTTATATGTATTTATCAGACTTGTAGGAATCGAGTCCAGTAATTGAACTCAAGTTGAGATGCATTTTTTGTGACTCGGACTCAAGACGCGTTTGCAAAAGACTCGAACTCGACCTTGTGTGATTTGGACTTGAATATTTCGGACTCTGTGACTCAACAACATTAACGATGAGTCCTTTTTATTTTCTATTACACAAGTAATATTACAGTTACTAGGAAGCTGTGTACAATAAAAATCTACTCAACAAAACATTATCCAATCACTTGTTAGCCCTGTTGTCTTTGCAGCCAATCGTAGTAAGAATAAGAAATTGTAAGCGAGTTAGGTTGTAGTGTGTTGGAAAACATGGATCGAGAATTGATTAGCAGTTTGCTACGCATGTGGACTGGCAGAGCTATACTGGTGTTTTTTTTTCTGAAAAGAGACTAATATTGCAGATAGCAGACTGTTTGGTTCAAATTGCATGTACTGCTAACAATTGATAGAGCCCTTGCGTCTACAAGCTTCTTGCCCAGCATTGACTGCAAGCTAACAAGATAACAATGCTGTGGACCAGAAGGGGCCAGGCTCTAAGACTTTTGGAATGAAAGCATAAAGGGGCTAAAAGGCTCCTAGGGACTGGCATTGGACCCAGAGGTTCTCAGAGAGATCCAAAGAGATAATGCCACTGGAATCAAAGTGTCTCAGGAAGATGACAAAAAGCAGATGTATGGACCTTTTGGGCACCAGGGGTCTGAAGAATGCACTGAGTTCAAAGGTTGTCACACTAGACTACACACACAGTCACACGCACACATACACTAAATTAAATATATGGTAACAGAATAATGTGTTGTACCTTTGCTATTGGTTAAGTGTCAGAGAAAGAGGAGGTGGACCATCTATACAGAAGGGTATTTAATGTCATGCAAAAATTGTAAGGATGAGTATTCTGTCTGTCCTGTACCTGGGACCAGACTCCCTGCATATTTCAATAAACCTAACAACTGATTGAAGAAAAGGACTCTGTGCATTTTCTTGAATCTACTTACTCACCATCCATTTTTTTTAAGTTACATCATAGTGTAAACACCCCCCCCCCCAAAAACACACACACACACACAAATCCAACTACAACCATTGCATACTAAGTTTCTTTTTCTCTTTAGCAATAAGTTTTATAAGGAATAAATAATGTCAGCATGGTAAACAAGTAGGTAATTATTTGGCTTTTAGCAAGCCTTTCTCTTTACTAATTTAAATTATGTAAATTATGTTATGTTATGTTAAGTTTTTTCAGCACTTTATAAATACATTTCTAAAACTGCATTCTTGAAAAGTATGTAATATGATTTTGCTGAGCTTCCTGAATGGAATATAATGTATTTGTTTGGACTGAAAACAATAGAACATTGGTCACCTTAATAATTTTGAGTTACTGAAAACAAAAATGAATGAAAAAAGAATACTCATATGGGTTATATTATACTTTTAGAGCTTCTTAATTCATATCAGAAAGTCACTGCGTGATTAAATAATCTGTGCTTTGCTTTTGATCTCCATTCGTTCCCAGCACACGCCATCACTGTTTGCAAGCAATGTCAATGAATTCACCTGGCAAATTCAGTGCAAAACTAGTGTCTCAAATTGAAAATGTCTGCCATTTCATTTACAAAATGAATATAATTTATTATCGATGTGGGAAAAGACACATTAACAATACACTGTGCAGCGTCAACCTAGAAATCTGTCTGTGTGAACTTCATTTTTTTTAATTATTCCATTATTAACCTACACAAAGGGGCAATACATAAATATAATATGTTTCTGTGTAAAAGAGAAAATATAAAAAATACATTATTTGAAATCAAATGAACTGAAGCACAATCTCGTAAATGTATCAATGTATTACAGACTTAATAAAAATGCAAATGCAATGGAAGTGAAACAATGTTTCTGTTTTGCAAAACAAATAATACAAATAATACTAAATGTACTATTTAAGAACACAGTATATATCCAGCTCCAGCAATGTCTAAATCAGACAGATGTTACCCAAATTAAAGTCAAAGTAGATGCTATAGTCATTTGTGAAAGTAACTTTAATTTCTTACCGGCGTGTTATTTTCAGGTAAGGGTTAAAAAGTGGGACTCAGAGCACTATGCTTGTTCGAGCATGCCTAAACAACTTCCACTAAGAAAGCAGGGAAGCGCCCATTCAAATCTGGTAAATTTTTCTGTTTTCGGTCTTCTACATCTTTTTAAATTGAATTTAAAATGGTGTCTCCTCAGAAGTTAATAAGTGAGTTACATGCAATGTCACTCCACTGTTAATATTACAGTACAAGGAAATGTTTACTTATTTTCCATTGCTATCTGAAGAAAGATTGTCATATGTTTCATATTAAAAAAAATATTGATGATGCAGGTATGTGCTGTAAACAGACACGTTTTTGTTCTGTTTTTTTTCATTAGCAGTGAAATCCCCTAAGAGTAACATCAACACAATTGTGCTCCCAGGGCCTGAAGGGATACATCATTATTTAAGATGATTTATATGAATCACGTGACAATTAACTGAACTAATTATCTGACAAAATAACACATTTTTGGAATGATTACCCAATTACCTGGCTACCTGACAACATTCCAATTCAATAAATGAGAGGATCTAGTAAGCTGAGGTACAGCTTCATGTTTCAGGAAAAAATGGAACTTCCCTTGATGGTGAAACAGCGCAGGACACACTTCAAAATGCAGTCACCCTGCATTTACACTCAGTAAATATTATTAACTACATTAACTTAATGAAGTAAATGTTGATGTTTTATATTACCATGTGCTAAACTTACTTATTCCATTAATAGCAAAACTGTTCATCATTATGTCTTTAAATTTAGTACCAAAGCCTACTACAGTGTGCGTCATTGTCTAATTAAATGGCACTACAGTGCATGGGTGCAAAGTTATACGAGTAAAAAGTTATAAGGGTGTTAACAATGAAAAGAACAATTACAGATGTTATTTAAACAATTGTAGCAACACGTATACTGAACAGACACAAACATTGTAATGTGATGTAAGGATTTCGCCTTGCCCTTGGGTAATTGTAATGCCTTCTAGCCAAAATTGTAGATATAGCCTTTACATTTTTGCCTATTGTCATTGATTTGCCCCATTACTGCTGTACTTTTTGCATCCAGGGCAGGTCAAACATGAGGAAAAAATAATAATTGCTCGTCCCTTCCTACAATTTCAATCAGGCAGTGTGTGGTACCCGCTCGCAATGATTTTTTGCAACGCGACGGTCTCCATTGAGATGCAACGGTCATGTTGTGCAGTGTGTGATGCCGTAGCTGTGACTGTGATAAATGAAAATTGTATATTTTTGTAAGCCTTGGACCATGTGCTCTTTGAAGAAGGATTGCTACTGTTTCCCCAAGTTGGACAAGGGCATGCCTAAACATAAGCGATTGACGTTTAATCACACGTCTCTCCTGCGATCTTCAAAGAGTTCTTCATATTAAACCCACTGATGAAGGGTAAAGCAACTGTTTATATATCTGCTTCCAGAAACGAATTGCACCTTAATTAATCACAGACAGCGGTTTAAAAAATAATGTGATGTCAGCTTAGGTACCAAGCAACACTATGTAAACCATCAGTACTCACACCGTAGTGTAAGATCAGAAATAAAGAAGTCTGCTGGTACACACTGTTTGAATTTCCAAATGCACGCACAGGCAGGTGCCGGAAATCACTGTGGTACATTAATGTAATACAGAACATTGTGGTGGTTCAAGCCACTACAATGGTTTGAATCGATTTCATTCCAGTCAGGAAATTTACAGTTCCATATGCAGAAAGTGCCACAGTATCGATAGACTTGTCTCTGAAATACAGCTTTTAGGATGTTCACTAAGATAATACCTAAACCCTGTAACCCTACACAGACTTAACAGCTAATTGCTGTGTAAGGATAACGTGATTCTTATGTTTGCATTTTTTCATGTGTGTAAAAAAACAGCATGTGAAAGATCAATTTAAAATGGTTTCACATTAGGTACAGTATGAAGAGAACTTGTCAAATATTGCAAATTTAAAACTAACGATGATTAATGTGCTTTGATTTGCCAAATAATCGATAGCATGGATTGTACCGTGGACTGAAAGAAAGCTCTTTGAAAAGCTACACATGCAGTAGGTATCTTTGATCTTTCTGTTATCTGTTCTTGATTAATGAATGGTGACTCTTATGGTAATCCATACATAATTACATGTGAAGAACTGACGACTATTATAAAGTGTTTGTGTTTAAAGATGCATGCAAACAGAATTTCTAAATGCTTTTGTGCTACTCCTTACTTCTAAACACCATGCCTCTGCCCTTTCACACATGTGGCATAACTCAACTCCATGCTGCAATGTTTTATTGTATTCTCATTGCAGTAATGCATAAAGATCTCCATGCAGAATTGCTTTGTTTGAATGAGAGATCATAACACAGGCAAAGATACGGAAGCTCAGTTATGTAAAAAGGAGTTCATATCTACCACATCATGCTTTTAAACTTTAATTTCCACAAAGCTGCGTCCTGGTCAAACTTCACTGGCGACATCTTTCATTCATTAGTGCAGCACTTCCTCTCTATTCCAGTTGAATTCCCAAAATACGATTAACATTGCTATGATAAATGAATTGTTTGGCACTGTGTTGTTCCTGAGTTTCAGGTAACTATATTTAACTGGGTGGCTTTTACACGTTTAAACTGTGATTATTAGTCTCTTGCTGATATTGAATGATCTCTCATTCAACGGAACTCTGCACATCTATATTACATTACTACAATAAGAGTACAATTAAATACTGTTGCATTTTATTCTGGACTCGTTCCACCCCCACCACCCCCAGTTACTCTAACCTCTATATCTAACCCACGATGAAAATGACCTTGTGCATTGATTTAGTGTTGAGTACCACTGCTCCAAACTAGCATTGTCAGAAAGTATCTAAGTTATTTAAATAAACATGGCAATGGGTGGCTAGATGGTGGTGCACTTTTGCGCTTAAAAGCAAGAGAGGTAATTTACTCTATTAGAAGTATACTATACCTTCGCATGGAGTTGATCAGGCTGTTGATTGTGGCCTGTGGAATGTTGTCCCACTCCTCTTCAATGGCTGTGCGAAGTTGCTGGATATTGGCGGGAACTGAAACAAGCTGTCGTACACGTCGATCCAGAGCATCCCAAACATGCTCAATGGGTGACTTGTCTGGTGAGTATGCAGGCCATGGAAGAACTGGGACATTTTCAGCTTCCAGGAATTGTGTACAGATCCTTGCGACATGGGGCCATGCATTATCATGCTGAAACATGAGGTGATGACGGTGGATGAATGGCACGACAATGGGCCTCAGGATCTCATCATGGTATCTCTATGCATTCAAATTGCTATTGATAAAATGCAATTGTGTTTGTTGTCCGTAGCTTATGCCTGCCATAACCCCACCGACACCATGGGGCACTCTGTTCAAAACGTTGGCATCAGCAAACCGCTTGCCCACATGACACTATACACGCTGTCTGCAGATCTGCCCAGTACAGTTGAAACTGGGATTCATCCGTGAAGAGCACATTTCACCAGTGTGCCAGTGGCCATTGAAGGTGAGCATTTTCCCACTGAAGTCAGTTACGACGCCGAACTGCAGTCAAGTCAAGACCCTGGTGAGGATGATAAGCATGCAGATGAGCTTCCCTGAGATGGTTTCTGACAGTTTGTGTAGAAATTCTTTGGTTGTGCACACCCACAGTTTCATCAGCTGTCCAGGTGGCTGGTCTCAGCCGATCCCGCAGGTGAAGAAGCTGGATGTGGAGGTCCTGGGCTGGCGTGGTTACACGTGGTCTGCGCTTGTGAGACTTGTTGGACGTACTGCCAAATTCTCTGAAATAACGTTCCACGTCCTGGAAGGCAAATGGTCACCACACCAGCTCAGGACCGTCAAATCGATTGATCCATCTGTGTAATCGTTTTCAGACTGCAGTGGCTACAGCACGAGAAATTCCAGGAAGAAATAACCCGCACGTCAGCAGAATGACTGTAGCTCACTGTCTGCATGAAGATGATTTGCAAGCTCGAGGGCTGTTCAGGGGTAAAATGTTGACAGCTGAGAGATGAAATCTGCATCTTCTGTGGGCCAGAGAAAATCTGAGGTGACGGCAGAGAGAGTGGTGGTGTTTTATTTATCAATGAAGACTATTTAGCTCTTGGCAGACCTGAAGGAAGACAACGTGTGTGGAGACGTCATTGTGAGCGTTATGCCTACTGTAGCTTTGTTCAACAACCTCTGGAGTGGTGGAAGTGTGATGAAGAACTTTTGGTGCAGATTGCGGGCAACCTTACTGCACAGCAATACACGATGAAGTCCTTGAGGCAACAGTTTTTCTGTTCCTGAAAGCCAATCCGGAATAGTCGATTTTCCAGCAGGATAATGCAAGATCACACAGTGCTAAGATTACAATTGCACAACTTCAAGAAAACAATGTTGAGGTCTTGCCGTGGCCAGCTTTTTCTCCTGACCTGAGTCGAATAGAACATCTGTGGGACCAAATCACCAGTGACATCCACAGGTTACAGCCGTGACCAGCCAACCTTTGCCAGCTGGCTGCAGCTGCACAGGAAGAGTGGCAGAACATCCCACAGCAGTCTACCCAGAGGCTGATGAGGTCTATGCATCAACACTGCCAGGATTGTGTTAGGGAGGTCATACCCAATACTAACTTTATGATGTTTTCATTTTGACCGTGTGTCACTTTTCATACTGAAAACTTATAATGTGATATAGTTTTATATCTATGTTTAAAATGTTTGATTAACTCCATTAGTATCTGTGACTTGCATTTCTTTATATATATATCTATAAATAATATATAATATATATATATATTATATATAATATATATATATATATATATATACCCAGTCGCGACTGCCAGCACTACTTCTTTAAAAGTAAAACAGAAGGAGAATGTTTGCTCTTGCAGTTAACCCCAGTTTATGGCAGGGCTGAGAATTCATTTCCTTCTGTCCTCGAGGGCTGGTTTGGAGCGCTGCTTGTTTTCCATTAAATTGTCAAATTCCCACCCTGTCATTGTTTATATTTAGTGCAGATAAAAAGATTCCCACTCATGTAACTCACCACAAAGTGATAGTGACTTGTACTCAGCCTCTGGAAGGCTTGCCTGCAGATAAAATTATTTGTTTGAAGTAAATCTTCATTGGCAAACTTCCTGGATTATTTTATTTTATTGCATGGCTACTTCAATGTGAAACACTTCATTTTTATTCTTTGTACAGAGATAATAAATATTTTTGAGGATGCAGTCCTTTTTTGTTTTATTTTTCTTGAGATCAGTTCTTTAAATATAACAATTCAGTATAGCATATTCCTCAATGTACTACACTGCATATTCTTCAACATGCAGTACAGCATATTCTTAAACATGCAGTACAGCATATTCTTAAACATGCAGTACAGCATATTCTTCAACATGCAGTACAGCATATTCTTCAACATGCAGTACAGCATATTCTTCAACATGCAGTACAGGATATTCTTCAACATGCAGTACAGGATATTCTTAAACATGCAGTACAGCATATTCTTAAACATGCAATATAGCATATTCTTCAACATGCAGTACAGGATATTCCTCAACATGCAGTACAGGATATTCTTAAACATGCAGTATAGCATATTCTTCAACATGCAGTACAGCATATTCTTAAACATGCAATATAGCATATTCTTCAACATGCAGTACAGGATATTCCTCAACATGCAGTACAGGATATTCCTCAATGTGCAATGTAGCATATTCCTCAACATGCAGTACAGCATATTTTTCAACATGCAGTACAGCATATTCTTCAACATGCAATATAGCATATTCTTCAACATGCAGTATAGCATATTCCTCAACATGCAGTACAGGATATTCCTCAATGTGCAATGTATATTCTTCAGCATGCAGTACAGCATATTCTTCAACATGCAGTATAGCATATTCTTCAACATGCAGTACAGCATATTCTTCAACATGCAGTATAGCATATTCTTCAACATGCAGTATAGCATATTCTTCAACATGCAATATAGCATATTCTTCAACATGCAGTATAGCATATTCCTCAACATGCAGTACAGGATATTCCTCAATGTGCAATACAGCATATTCCTCAATGTGCAGTGTAGCATTAGTTGGATTGACAACAACAGACGGAGTGGCTCACATGTGTGGTGAAAAAAATGGGCCTGTTGCTTTGGTGTGCAAAAAAGGTGAATTGTCCAACGACACTTATAACATACCACTGTATTCTACACCAGCAAGCGCTGTGTGGGAAGGTGCTGAAAATGGATCACATAATGGTCACAGTTGTGAAAACGATAAATTTCATCAGGACGAAAAGCACCGGCAATTCCAAAAGCTGCTTGAAAAGCTTAATGCTCATTATGATCATTTGCCGCTCCACACCGAAGTTCGCTGGCTTAGCCGCGGTGCAGTATTACAAGGTTCTTTGAATTGCGTCAAGAAATAAACATTTTCATGCACAATAAAGGAAAAGAAATTAGACAGCTTTCAGACAAGTGGTTGTGTAATATAGGATTTATTTGCGATATAACCTAACAGCTCAACAATTTAAAAGTGAAACTGCAAGGCTTAAACAAGTCATAACTGAAATGTGTCACAGTGTTAAGGTGCTTCAGCTGAAGTTACATGTGTGGGAAAAACACACGCAGCAAGGAAACCTTTCCTATTTCCTAACGAGCCAAGCTGTATGTGATTCTATGGCGGATTTTACTAAACGTGTTGCGCGTGGAATTGCCTGTGAAAATAAACATGCATTTTCTACATCACCTATTAGAATGCATGTGTATATGTAAAAGGTATGCATTTTGTGGCCTGCAAATCAAACGTTAAATTAAGATATGGCCCTTAGTAAAATTGAGTTTGACACCCCTGTCCTAGGTAGTCAATCAAGACCAGGGGGCGCTACAGTAGTAAGTATATTTCGGGGTTCATTATCTTGCTTTGTACTGATCATTCTTGTTCATAGCATTGAGTCTGTCAGTGATCATGGAACCTCGATTACACAGCTCAGGTCCTTTGTCATTCAATAACTGACCCAGAATTGACCAGTCCATTGATCAATGGAGTAAGAATGTTCTGAGGATATACAGTTAAGTTAAGTGCATTTTGTCTGTGTTGCATTGTGTTCTGGACATTTAACTATTTATTTAAAAGGGACTTAAAATATTCAGTTTTGTTGGGGGTGCCCCTTCAACTGTAATTGTAGGGTTACAAAAATAAGTTGTGTACTTTTTTTAATAATTGATTGTCATTCTCATTTATATTGGATCAATACTTCTTACCTGTTTCACTACCTAGATCAGTAAAGATTATTTACTGATCCAGGTAAATTATATAACAAATGATTTATTTGTGCTTTTTTAATCCTACTACTGACATAAAGATTTGTTTGTTCTGGGTTATGAACCTATACAAGATTAATCTAGCAGGAGTGTTGTGCAATTCTCAGCACATAGATACCTTTACGATATTTAATAAGAAGGAATGTGCTGCAGACCAAGCAGCACGTTGACTGTCGATTCCTATACCAAGGTAATTCATTGCAGAAACCTTTTATAAGAGAACTACATCTAAAAGAGGGTTAGTAAAATGGGATTTGGATTATCCTAGTGATAAGAATGAGTCTATTTCTTCAGAACCACATTTATTATAATCAGCATTCTATTAATCACAATTATGCAGTATGAATGACAACTGCAGCTGAGTTCTCATATAATCGTATCCCTGACGTCTCATAAACTTCACATTTATCCCTGTTAAGAACCCTTTATCTGTGGGTTTCTGACAGCCAGCACTTTATATTTACTAAAGAAGGTCATTAGCTGGTCCTTACATTTAGAATGTCGCTCTTTGACCTTCAGTCCACCTGATCAATAAGAAGTGGGTTGCTGCAGAGATTAGGCGACACTTGAATTGGGTGTTTCATACCAGTGCAAAAGGGTAAAACTAATAAAAAAGGCATTTTGCTGTCCCTAAAAAATAACGTGTCGAGACCACTGCTTCTTCGTTATTTTAGTATAATTGATGTTGCTCAGACAGAGGATCTTATGAAAAAAGAATAAATCAAGATATATATATATATATATATTATATATATATATATATATATATATATATATATATATATATATATATATATATATATATATACACACACACACACACACACTGCTGTGCAAAAGTCTTAGACATGTTGCATTTTTCTACTCTGATGCATTATGAGCATCAACAATTTACTAAAAACCTCCACTAGCGTTTTCTACTATTATAACAACCTTGAATTGAATAAAGAAGGAAACACATTGAGTGAAATAGCTTGCATCACTCGATTTTCAAGGTGTGGTATCCAAAGCATAATCAACAAGTACAGAGAAACATCATCTGTAATTGATAAACCCAGGACTGGAAGACCCAAAAAGCTGTCTAACGGGGATGAATACTTGAAGATAATATCCTTAAGGAATAGAAAGAAGACCAACAAATCAACAGTATGAAGGTCTCTCTTGAAATCAGGACTTAAAGGATGTGTTGCAGTAAGAATACCTCAGTTAAGAAAGGGGAACAAGACTAAAAGGCTAAAATATGCACAAGAACACAGAAATTGGACTATGGAACAATGGTCAAAGGTGCTTTGGACTGTTGATGGGTGGACAACGACACCTTCTGGGTGGTTTATCCCTTATTTACTAGTACTTGGCTTGTTTGTACATGCAGGCAGCTCATGTCCTTACTGTGATAGTTGGTGTATACAGGGTACTCAACTTCATACTGGGATTCCTGGTGAATGGAGCGTATTCAGTTCATAAAATTACACCTTAATGAATGAACTTTGCTTGAGGCCGGATAAAGTACCTGCAAGGGCCGTATTCGGCCCGCAGGCCTTGAGTTTGACACCCCTGACCTAGGACATGGGCACTCAACCCTGGTCTTGGAGGGCCGCTGACCCTCCTGATTTTTGTTCCAGCTATACCCTAAATTACTTAATCGAACCCATCAAGTGCTTATTAGAAGCGTAATTGGTCCAATTAATCAATTTATTGTACAGTTAGAACAAAAACAAATAAATGTAACAGCCCCGCAAACAGGAACCCTCCAAATAAATTAAAGTACAAGGAAGGTACAATTTAAATAAAGTCAATTGTCTATTTGGATGCACAAATAGAATAACACAAAAGCAGTTCTAACAATGTATCATAACACAGCAAACAATTATACTGAATGGTAATACCCAGGGAATTATTGAAGACAGCCGGAATACCAGAAATCACCATTTGCTAATTAAATATTAAAAGTGCAACAACAATCCCAAAATTAAACCAAACAAACTATAATTAATATGCAAAGTGACCAAAATCAATCAATCAAATAAGTGAACAAAATAAAAACATAGTGCGCAAATCAATATACATAAGAGAAAACACCCTGCGTCTTCCTCACTGTTCCTGGCAGTCTAGACTGTCACAGGAATCACCAATCACAAATAACATTAGAACGTCTCCACCACAAATGCACGTTCAAACACATATTAATTTCCTTATACCAAATACATAAAGTATAATTACAACCCTTAGTTACCTGAGACGAGTTTCTGCTTCACTGTTGGGTCTCACAGCAATATCAACACCACTCGTCCTACAGATACCAAGTTTGAACAAAAAATAAATAACTATACCAAAGTTAAACAAAAGAAGGACATGCTAAAACATGACACAGGGAACAAGTGAAGTGGAACCTGCTTACCTGACTCACTGCAGCATGAACTCTAGACAGACCCAGCAGCAATCAAATCAATGTAGCTGTTCAAGAGGAAAGGGAACGACACTGTTTTTTACAAAAGCATCAAGGTTCATACCTGTTTAATAGATTAACATGTAGCACCTGTTTTTCCCTCGGTATCCTGTCGTTGGCAAACTAAAAATTAGTTCTAAGGTCAAAAAGGAATGTGATATAGAAGACTATAACAATTACTAGGACCTGGCTCAAGGTGAACAACAGACTCCACATTTTGTATCTGATTCATAGCTTCACTCAAAGCTGATCTTGGCAAGCAATGTGGATTTGAATGTTATCCAGCTGTTTTTCTGGGGCTTCTTGCACAGTAAATGAGTGAATGGGCTGGGTAGGTGTTCCCTCTGAGGGACATCTCTGGTAGTCAATACAAAAGAGTTCCTGGTCCTCAGAATCTGAATTGTCAAATGATATTCATTCCCAGTAGCCCTGGTGTAATGTCTTTCTGATCCCCAACACAATCACCAGGGGGATCTTTAACGACCCCACCCACAGCCTAGTAACTCCCCCACTGTCTTCAAAGCCCTGTTGGAAAAGCTCTCAGTTACCGTGGTGACCATGGAACGGTGTCCAGTACACAGGAGACATCTACCCAACCCATACTAACAATGACCACTGGACATTAGCCCACTAATCGCTGGAGTACTGTGGGGCACACAAGTGTTTGGTTACCTGAGCCTTGGAAGCGCCCTCCAGGTGTGTGGCTCTGTATACCTGGGGCTGTTAGTTTTCCGCCTGCTGTGTGTGCACAATTGGTTCAGACCTTAGGGTGGAAGAATTTTGTGATGGATTACTTACCCGGGGTGTCTGTCCTTGTCCACAATAGCATGTTGCATGGCCTGACTGGTTACACTTTAAACCAGGGGTGCCCAGAGTTTATAGAGCAGAGGGCCGCATAGCAAGGCCACTGTGGGACCGTGGGCCGCAAGACGAAATTGCACGGATTACAAATTTCAATGCATTTCTATTTGTGTTGCTAGCCATTTCAATATTTCAGCTTAATACAGTATAAACTTAATAAATGCAAACCATTTCTCAGTATTTACTCCCTCTGTCAATAACTTGTAAAAACATTAACCCATAGCATTAGCATGTATTCCTGTTGCCAGTGACAATAATACTCAATTCAATATATTAAAAGAATAATTTACTATATTATACTGTTGATAAAACTATATTTAATACATTAAAAAAAACATGTCTTAGCATTTATTAACAATTACAGTAAAAGTCACAGCCAATTCAATAAATTGTAAAATTTAATTATTAAGCATTTATTCAGATTGTGTTTAATCTACAATTGATTACTATTGAAGTGATGGGTATTCTACATTTCTAGTCAATTAAGTAAGTGGGAGCACAGGAGTCAAATACGGGTCAAAGGTCAAGTATAGACGAAAATGCCATTTTGTTGTCACTACTGAGGTATTACACCTTTTTTTAATGGATCAGGATGCAAATATAGTCACCCGGCCGGTGCACATCTGTGTCAAAACCAAAGCAGTCGGCAAATAGAACAAGCTTGTTGTCAAGAGATCTTGGAACCATCTCTCAGACGCTTCCCGCTCCAAGAGAGGTTCATACCTGTGTGTACTGGTGAAGTGAGGTAGTATATTGCCAGCCTGTTGGAGATCTTCAGACAGGTCTCTGTAAGCAAGGAAGTGTGTGAAGCTTCCCTCACTGAAGTGTTTTTGCAGTAGCTTAATTTTCTTTTAAGTTTAATTTTCCGCTCACTTTTCAATCCAAGATTTTCTCAGCATAAGATAGCGATCATTTTACTTCAAGACATACACCATTCTTGCAAGATTTTATCTAACACATTCATTTAAACTGAATTAAATTATCAGTTCTCTGCGCAACAAAAGTGATGATCACAAGTGAAAGGACAAGACTTAATAACTCTGCTCAGACTATAGTTTGGTTTTGCTTGATACATGGCCAGCAGATCCCTAGAACAGGTTTTTAATCAGTTTTGTTTATTCCACATGACCTATTTGTTTACTTTCGTTCTGTCATGTGTTAATAAATCCTGCGTGCCTGTGGGGCGTGACAAACACACCAATCCTGTGTGTCTGTCCACTCACTCATAGGCATACCCACGCAAGTGACAGACACCCTGTCACAGCTACACATTACATTTTGTAAAAATATAAATATGTACAGTAGGCCTATGCAGTGCAGTAGTAAACTCAAATGAATACCTAGGACACTTTTTTCTACTTTAGCCTTCTGGTAACACAAATCATGCTGCTGCATTGTACACATTGATGTACAACGCGAATAAAAGATTATTTTAAATAGAAACTAAACAATTTTTAATTTTTTTTTTTTTTTTAATTATTATTTTTAACTTGGTCTACTTAGTGGCCTAGACAATTAACACACAATCGATCATGGTCCTATATAGATGCTCAGAATGAGCTGGAGCGGTTAGTGGCACATGTGTGCAGTCCATTGCTCCCAACATGTTGGGGAAACCAGAAATGTCATAGAAATGTGTTTTCTAGGCTTGTAAGCACACCCTGACATTAGTGAAAATTAGGTACTTGGGTGTTCGCCTCAAAAATGTATTGAGCACAACTGGCAACACATGAGAAAAAGTGGACTGGGAAATACCAGCAATAATTGCGACTGTTTAAAACATGCTTTCAAAAGTTCTTAACAATTGATGCAATTTCTTAACACATTGATGCAATTCTTAGTGTTGCAATTGCCCGCAGCTTTAGTATGTCTCATAATAAGAACTGCGGCTGCAAAGCATTCGTTAAAACGATGTTAACAGCGTTGCGTTTGTTTAGTTCATGCTACACTTCCGACTGGTTTGCATGTGGTTTGCAACGATTGTGACACACGCAACACTTTAGTATATCTACCCCATAGTGTTAAACAACCAATATAGTGTTAATTACCAACAAATCTGTTGTAATATGTGCAAACTGCATAGTCTGTTCCTTAATAATTAACAAATATTGTGCAGTGTGCACGAGTATTACAAGAGCCCAGCAGCTAGGAATGATCATCAGCACAAAGGCTTAGAGTTATATTAAATTGATGAAGAAATAAATATATCATATTAACTTGCACAGTGGAGGGTATAAAACTATATTAAAAACACCATTAGTAACATTAGTTTGTTCTGAGCCCTTGGTTCCTTACTATTTTATTTACCAAGTAATAACTCGTTGAGATACATATGGGGACATTTTAGTGACCCTCAGCCTGGTCACTGCCTACAATATCTAAATATGTTTACATTTTTGGAACAAAACTTTAATTAGATTTATTTTAGGTTGAGTTTTTTTTTTTTTTTTTTGGGGGGGGGGGGGGGTCTAGTTCAGACTCTTGCACCAGTGCACATTACTGACTTTGACTTTGTACACCAACCAAAAACTACAGCCCCACTGATCAGCTCCTTTACAGATTGTCAGGAAGTTGGGACCTGCCACCTACTGCCTCCACAATGGGTCACGCTGGCATGCCAATTGACTGTGAAAGGTTCCTGCACCCACAAAAGTGCAGGCAGAGGGGAGCACACCTCCTCTTCTTTCTTGGCAGACCCCAATTGCACTTGACCAGGGGTCTGCCATTCCACCTGCAAACCCTGGGGCCCCTCAGATCTTTTAACGACCTCAAAGGGGTCAGATAGCAACCAACATGGTTAAAAGATTACGTGATTACATTCCCCAGTTTAGTTAATAAATAAAAGCTATGCCTTTAAGGACTGTTGTGAGATTCAGGACATGGCCATAAACTAGGTTGTTAGTGTTTCTGGTGGAATAGCTATAGAGAGAGACCGCTAAGAGAGACTAACAGCAATAAAGTGCAGTTACAGTTTACAGTTACAACTGACTCCTGCATTTTCACTATATCACATATTCCATTTATAAGCTGGGCGAAATGAAATTGCTTAACAGGCAATGATGTAATTAACCTGGTGGTTAATTGGGGTAAATCAGCTCCTTGGGAATCCAACGAAGCTATCCCATTAGTGCCAAAAACAAAAGCCCTGTGCAAACATAAACCAAACAGAAAATTATAATACCATGCAGAGTTACAGATATACACAACACATTCTAAACAACCAAAACAAATATAAAATCATAATGAACAAAGTGAACAAATAACTGTTTCATAATACAGTGCAATAATTCGATTAATCCAACAATTAGAGCAATACATTATTTAAACACCTATTAAAATTATTTAACCCCTTAATGAGTGACACTCTTTCACAGTTATACAACGTGATTAAAGAAATTGTCTCAGGCTACATACCCAGGATCAATTGAGTATGCTTCACTGGAAGAACTGAAGAGAGAGTGTAATGGCATTATTCTACTCCATGCAGTCATTATATTTGATTATAATAAATACAACACAGTGTTCCCTCATCAACTCCCTCCACCAGACATAGGATTTCTTCTCTCCTATATACCATGTGGCTGGAACCTAATTAACCACCAATCATTCAATTAAGGCTCTAGCCATATTCTCACATGTATTTCTGGCAAGAAGGAATTTGTGACTTTCTCTCTTTGTGCTTGCCTCCCTGCTGAACTGTCCTTTGGCAGGCTGAGTCACAGTGAAGGAGAGCTCCTGCGTCATCTCCTGGCTCTTCTCCTCGTTGAGCCTCACAAAGCTTTTGCTCCCTGGAGCCACCAGCAAGACTATGTGTCTGTAACCTTTCTCTTTCACAGCTTATCATTTCAGTGATAGCTTAGAAATAAATAGACATCGTCTGCCAACTAAAGTAAATATTGCTACTGAAAGATAAAACTATGTCAATGTTGAATAGTTTTTGGGATCTCCCAAATGGTAAGCCTCTGTCTCCTTGTCTGGTGGACAAGTTATTCAATACCAGGGTCAGTGAGATGCTCTCTGTCCGGGTTCACAGGTCAGTCAGCAGTCAGATCATTAGTCCGTGCAGGAGCAGAATCCGGGGACATGACGATAAAGATTCAGACACGGGAGGGGGCAAGCCATCAGACAGCCAGAGTCAGGAGTAGGCTGTGGTCAGCAACAAACAGTAAAACAGGATTGTGTAGATTCAGACTTATGGTCAGCAATGAAAGGTAACACATGGAAAAACATGAACAGAACTGGAGTGTTTCAGGACCATGGTCAGCGACCAGCAGTTAATCTGAGCGGAACCAGGAACAGAACAAGACATGTAAAGCTGGCTGCATAGCTTCACAACTGCCATTCTAACTGTTGCACAAAAGGAGTTCAGGTCTCTATGTATCATTACCATATTATTTATCTCATACTCTTCAGCTTAGTCTAGTTGGTCTTATATACAAAAAAGTATGTTTTCTACCTGTTTTGTTTTCAAGCACCTTTGCTCCAGAATCTTTAACAGTGCACTTGTTTTCACATAGGACAGTATTATGGCCATTCAGTTGTCACGGGTTGCCGGGGGACAGATGTGCCAGGATGAGGGAGTTGCAGGCTTCTATACTGCTTGTAGCCCTTGTACAGCAGGGGCACAGTCAACAGCACCAAACACACCAGGGTGCCCAGATAGTGTCCTGTAGAAGCTGTAACGAATACATGGCTTAAGCACTGCTGTACCCATCTATGGTTTTCATGAATGCATTTTACAACATAATATATTCATGAATATACAGAATGTAAATTCTAGATTCACAGTATATTGTCAGAGTATTGGTCACTCCTAAATACATGTAAAAAATAGATGGATTTATTAAAAGCTTTGTTTTCAAAATAATATATTAATAATTTGTGATGTCATATCACACTAAATAAAACCATTTTTGGACATACAGTAAATTTAGTAAATTGACCTTCAATAAAAAGAAAATATTTATTTTGCTGAAATCTTCATGAACTTTACCAATAAGCAGCAGGAATTTCAGTGATTTTATTGAGCTGAGATGAAGTAGTCATCCAGGTCTAAAAGCCCTATTCGAAACCTTACTGCAACCTTGCTATTCCCTGTGGTCTACATATTTCCAGATGAAGTCTGCATATTTTTAATTTGTCAATAAATTCACATAGTCTTGCAGCATCAGGGAACAAGTAAATTAAGATTAGAAGCCAATATTGTATTAATCATGTTACCTAAAAAGAAGCATAATGAATACTGCTGGTCTATAAAACAATCATCATTGTAAAGTACTCTTCACTTACTCCTTGAATACAAATGGGTGAAAGCATGATACTGCAACAAGAATTGTGTCACTTGCAATAGCTCAAAAAGCATGGTAAATTAAGCATTAAGACATGGACTGAAACACCTTTTGATAAGGGTTTGGAGTTTGGCGGGTCGGGTTAGAAGACTGCATCACCTTCCTGTACAGAAACACACATTTATAAACCATTGTGTCCTTTTCACTGAGTGCTCAGTTAGATAAACGGATAGGAATGGATTGTAATGTATTTGGTAGCAGCACCAATTTGGTTTATCATATGTCAATTTCATAGTCAGGTTTGTTTCTCTCGCTATTCTCACCTCTAACAAGATGCTCCAGTGTCCAATGGGACAATGGGATAACATCTCCAGTGACCACAAATGCATTGCATATTCATGCTACACCAAAGATGGTGTGACTTACCAAAACAGAAATGCTATAGAAATACTTTTTTATTGACTGCAACATGTTTCCCTGCCCTGTGCTGCTATCAATGCAGTCTCTGTGTAGTAGCAGAGCCATGTTTAATATGTTATTGTCTAAACTTTGTGTTTGTCAAGGCTTTATTTCAATTTCCTTTTTGTTTCAAGGGTTACTGTGTGATGATTTAGTTCATATCAGCAGCATGGAGCCTGTGTTCTGTGTGCTTTGAGGTATTGTAGCTAACTTATCTTTGACCATTTTAATTAACAAACCAATCTGTGTGGCGCTCTTTAGAAAAAAGTCAAATGTGAAACCAATACTGTATTAAAATGCATCCACCCACTTCACGGCACTGCCCCCAACTCTAGTAATTACTCAGCATGCCTTGTCAAGACAGCGAAGCCTATGCTAAATTACATAACCTTGGACCTTTTGGTATTTAGAACAATTTTGTACTACGGAAATGTCAGCAGAGCAAGTCATTCAGATGGCAAGAGCCTCACTAACTGGCTTGTGTGTTTCGTGCAGTATCTCTGCATGCAACAGGGATGCTATTAGCATTGGGGTTGTAGCGCTGCGGTCTCATAGTAACGCCATAGTAAATTGGTCTAAATTAGATTCACAAGTAGGGTCACAGTCTTGCTGTTCCTTGTATTGCTGAAAAGAAAATGCACAGTGAGACTCAAAATAAGTTATTCTAATTCTGAGCAAAGGTGACTTACTGTTGAAGCTGAGATGTCTGCTCTACAAACTGACCTGGCTCTTTTAGAACAGCAGACTTACTCTGAGCTCAAAGGGCTTATCCTCAGTGAATACAACAATAAGAAAATGGCATACCTTCCTGTAACAAGGGGATGTGTTGTATGTGTGGGTCGTCACTGAATAATACTGAGGCAGACACAGAGCAGTGGGTGTTGACAAGCCACACAGCCATGCACATTTATTAAACACAGGTGTTGCCACTAGGGTACAAGCAATGGTAATGGTGTCAGATTTAATAAAGAAAACTAAACAAAACAAAGCTAAAAAATAAAAGGCTGCCACACAAGACGATCACTAGTCTCACTAAAGGAGATGTCTCACTCCAGGAGCCTACCACACTAAGAAAACCCTCTCTATACTGCTTGGGATCAACATCCCCTAAACTAATCTACTTCTGGGCTCCTAGTCCCGGCATCCTCATGGCGACTCCTGCATCTTCAAATAGCCTCGGCTGAGCAATGCCTTCACAAGCACCATCTTGCAGTTGAAGGGTTCCGTGGCAGTTAATCATGTCGAACGGATACTCTCCTCCTCAATGTCAACAAGTGCAAGCTTTCACTCAGTGCCCGATTGTATAGCAATGGCCATGCAGGAGCCATGAGCTGAGGTGCAGACTCTTTTTGAGCTCTGCGCAGCGTCCCCAGACATGCCCCCTCAGCCAATCCGGACCTCCCGATCAGCTCAGCGCCTGTCGAGCCAGACTGCTCAATTGGTTGCCCAGCAACGTGTCTCCTGTTCCATGTCTCTGCTGCACACATTTGTGCAGGAACCAGCGACAGGGCTTTCCCTGTCACACTTGTATTGTAGTCTTTACTTCTCTTCTGTGGATGAACCCTTTGGCATGTACACAAACTGTTCATAGATGTAATCCATATGCTACATTTATTTACAAATGAGACTAATTTACAGGGCTGCTGTTTGAGTCAGGGTCTTAAGAAGTATTATTGGTTAAACACACTGAATCTCCATTATTCAAACCAGAGAGGAATTGAACAAGCTTGGAAACAAACATAAAATACAGAACTGATACTATATATTTCAAGAAGTCTTCCTCATCTAAACCTGAAAGCATATAGTTTCTAACTAACAACTTTCTCTACAGCTTCACAGGAAATAGGCAGAACAGCAAAAGAACATGGACATCAGGAATTTACAACCATTTTCCAAACCACACCTTTGATCTCTTGAGCGAGAAGAAGGAATGAACGAGAGCATATGTGAAAATTACCTGGCAGAGAATCACATGTAAAAAAAGAGTGCTTAATAACACTCCTGTATTTGAAATATAGCTGAACTTCCCGAATATCCTGTTAAAGATTATTTTACTCTATGTTTCACACAAAACTGTCACCGAATTGAACACAGCAGGTCAAGAGCACCTCTTATTTAAACAGTAAAAAAAGCCTGAGCTGAACACTAAACTGTTTAGGAAAAGCATTATGTAATAGCACTTTCTCACTGGAGAAACATAACAACAGATTTTCATAGGGCTCTGTGGAGTGACAAACAGGAATCTATAGATAAATCAAAGCAAACAGTATCAGTTTGTAAAGGCACTTACTTTCTGCTGTGCTGTAATGATCAGGCATGGCTTATTTCATTTAGTAATGTGAACAATGATGAAACAATCACATTTTCCATAATTACACCTTTATAGTGACCTGTTATATTTGAATTAGTTTTAGTTCCTTAAACTTTGAAGAGGGATGAAATCTGGACCTGGAACTGAGGAAGCAAAAAAATTGGATCTAGAATAAAAGGATGAAACCTGGACCCAGAACAGAGGAAGTGAATTAGTTGCAGAACAATCCTTCACTTCAGTATTAATTGCCCTTACTAAGTCTATCCATTTAGTCAAATGTTAACAAAAATTTAATGTTGTACAATTTCTTACCTGCAACCTCCAAAATGCATTTTGTATTGAAATCATAATCTCCCATTGTTTTAAATTGAAGCTTGGTATAGTACCAGACTCACCTGCTTCATGCATGCTCCACCTCTCCTCCACCTCCAGCACAATTTTCACAGGGAAAAAGAATCAGGAGTGTGTGTCTGGCTGTTTAATTATGTCTGAATTGAACTGGTCTAATTGAACTTAATGTAGACCACTAGCTACTATCATGAATAGTTCTATAGAAACAGGTGCGGTCTCTGTAAACTGGACGCTTGCAAATGTTGTGCCATTTTTTAGAAAGGGGGATAAACCCAGGTAATTACTGACCTATAAGTTTAACTTCCTTAACATGCAAACTGATGGAAGCAATATTAAGAGGTAAGCTTGAAGACTATTTATACACCAACAATATTATAGCCAGCATGGATTTAGAAGATGTTTGACTAGCCTACTTGACTTTTTTGAGGTTGTTACAGCTAATGCAGATGATGGCAATGCTTATGATATAATTTATCTTGATTTTCAAAGCTTTTTGACAAAGTGCCTGTGGCAGTGTGCCCTGCCCATGTGTGGATTTTGTGTTATGTGTTCCGTGTGGTGTGTTAATGTTGGTGTATAGGTATTGGTGCACGGGATATAAATGGGTCTGTGTAGCATGAGTGACTTAAAATAAATAGCTGTATTTAGTCACAGGGATTGCACTTCACGTGCATTTAAAGTATTTAATAGTATGTGAGCACGGGGTTGCACAAATTAGTTCACGTGCTGGGATTCAAGTGAATAATTAATCAGTAATTGAATCCCGGCACAACAGTATATATAGATGCTCATTTCACTTACTCGGGGTGGTATGTTCGGTGAGTGGAGAACGGGTGTGGAGAGGAGAGAATTAAAAACAAAAAGAAAGTGAATATAACAATTGATTTGACTCACCGTGTTTGTCTATCTATTCATCCACTGTTTGTTTAGAGTTAATCCGTTTTATTTGTCTGTTTTGGCCAACGCACCATTTTATTTTACAAAGTGTTTTTGTCTGTTTTGTCTTTTATTTTGCAATAAACACACTGAGCTCCGCAGCATCTCAGTTTCACCTGCCTGTCTCTGTGTACTCCTTTCTGACCTGACGTCACCCTTACAGCCAGCCTGTTCACAGTCCCACATGAAAGACTTTACATGTAAATTAAAATTGTATACAAAACTGGTTGAAAAACAGAACACAGAGAGCAATTGCGAGAGGTGTAAAATCAGACTGGGGGGAAAGTACTTGGATCCTTATTGTACTCATTTATATAAAGGACCTGGACAAAGATATACATTGCAAGATTGTTAAATTTGCTACCAAACTTGGGGGAGTAGTGAACTCTGAAACCGCAGCCTAGCTAATTCAAAGGGATTTGTAAAGATTTGCATATTTGTCTTAATAATCCATGTTATTAGTATAAAATAAACAGGATGGAAATAGGGGACGAGGACTTTGAAAAGGATATCAAAGTCTCCAGGTTATAGTGGAGTCATCAGTAAAAGTGTCTTGCCAACATTGTGAGGCAATTAAAAAGGCAACTAGAATGTTCTTCTATTTGCAAAACTTACGGAGTACCTACAAGTCTAGAGAGGTTATGCTAAGATTATACAATGCGCTAGTTAGACCCTAACTGCACGCAAGTCCAAGGTTAAACCAATACATTCCTTTAAATGTAGCACAGAGAGAATAATAAGAGAGCATAACTGGAAGCTGAATAAAAGTACATTTAGGACAGTAGGTAGGAAGCACATTTTTACAGTTATACATGCATGGAATAGCCTACCAGGTGAAGTGATAAGCTCCACAACACTGGCAATGTTTTAAAAAGACTAGATTATGTGTTTTTAAACAAGTTCCTCCCAGTAGTAGAAGGGGGCGGCCAACAAATTTTCAGACATTCAGGAAATCCAAAGGGAATTAGACCACATCAAGAACTGGGCATAAACATGGCAAATGAAACCTATTGTTTACAAGTGTTACACACTGGTCACAAACATGTGCGATTCAAATTCAAAATAGAACATAGAACAGGCCCATCATAATTCATATGGTGGCAAGCAAATGCTAGAAGTATGCATAAAAAGCACCCCCCACCGTTTTTAATTAAAATCAGCCCCTTGTAAAAAAATGTTGATTTCCTTCAATTCTAACAGGTATAAAACCAATTATCAATAAAACCTGAGGCTTCATCATGAACATGTTAACTAGGTTCAATTGAATTTTTCCTACTCGGGATCTAAATAAATTGCCTTTTTCTCTTGAATTAACATAGCAAATTAGCTGAGATTTTCATTTCAACACATTATCATTACCTTTTGCTACCATTTTATACTTTCTTTAAATTTCACAGTGTTCCCAGGAGATTGTCTAACACTAAAGAATATGCCAGAATGTTTTCACCAGTCTGAAGTTAATGATCACATTTGAATCATGTTTTACACTCGACCACCACAGAAATACTATGCTGATACAATAATTTTATACATATAGAAGCCACCTTAATGTTTGATTAAGCAGGATGGGTGTCCTAGTGGAAATCTTGTAAATGTTTATTACTTATTGCTACTTCTTTTATAATTTAATTTTATTGTTCCCTTGTCACGTGAGATCAGTTTTACCTTCTGTGTATTTTTTAAATATATTTAGTACATGTAATTCAGTTAAATTTAGCATTTGTCCCTTTTTAAATTACAGACAGTTTACAGCTGCCCTTCCCCACCTTTAGCATATATTTCCTTAGGCGCTCCAAAAAGAATGCATACGGCTGGTTGTGTCTGTTTGTAGCGGATTCAACATTGAAGACTGGAGATAGTGTGCATCTCCAGTATGAGTTGCTGCCTGGCATGATTGATAGCAGTTGATGCCACAGCGTTGTGTGTTCTACATGAATAATAAGTTTGACAGAGCAATGAAAAAGATGGAATGCCGTAGGTAATGAATGTGTCTCTATAATATACTCTCAAACAGTGATGGAGCAGGTTCCTGGAATGTAGCTTTGGAAGGACAAGAGCTGGAAAGGTAACTGAGGAAACCTTTTCCAGCCCCTTGTATGAAATGTGCACAAGAAATAACCCCTTTTCCTTTAAAAAGCACCCTTTTGCCAAGATGTTTAGATATTAAAAGACTTTTATTTAGTATCTTGCTTGGTGGGCTATGCTGAAGTGTTATTGGATGTGGGCAGCGCAGAGATTGATAGTCCAAAACCCCATGGTATTAGGTGAGAGGGAACTTCAGTGCTAAGAAATCTAACAGGAATAACAGATTTATTCTGAAGGAGCTCAGTTAATCAAATACATTGTTTTTCCGATGGTCCCATCCACGAAAACCATGTGTACCCGGATGAATCTCTGTACAGCTCTGTGTTCAAGGCCAAGTGCAAATTGTTGTGGCAATAAACCTGATTGGGAAACAGACTAAAGGGGGCGCAGTGTTTAATTTATCCAAATACATTTAATGGACCTTTTAAGAGTTTGCAATATGTACTCTTGCAAACCATTTTTAATATAAAGGATTAGTCTTCTAAATTGTGTGACTATTTTTGCTTTTCTATTACACCAGATACTTCCCCTTCCAATATATATTAACATTGCTTCACATTTTCTTTATTGTGTTCTCTGTGTGCTATTTTGATTCACAAGCTGAATGTAATATCTGCTACAAAGAAGTTACATAAAGTAAGAACATATTACTCATAGAAAAATAAAAAAAAAATTCCTGTAAATATCCACAATTTAATAAAACTCAAAAGTGCTAAAAGCAGTTGAAACATTATGGAATTAAAATTCTTAAATAACTCACAAGTTTATGATCGAACAGGAATCATATAAATCTCTTGCGACTGGGTTTTTATTTTTTTACAGTGATAATAATATGACTGTTTCTAATTAAGTCTAACATATGCCTTTTGTGTTAAACTCTGACATCAGAGTACTGGTAATATTTACAGCAAAGGCATCTTATGAATGTGCTTCATCCTTGAATTTAATTACTTTTATCACAGTCAGTGGAAGAATATCTCCCCTCTGACAGATTTATTTGTTCAAACTTTTAGATCCAGGATATTGCATTTTTCTTTGCTCAGTTCTAATTGGATCTAATAATGATAAATTATCAAACGTTTCTTAAATATAATACATCGCACAAGTCCTTGTTAGAGCAACAGTCTCATACATCACACTCAATAGCTCTTTCTGTGGACTCACTTTTGAAAACAATAATTGTCTTAAATTCAAATAGGAATAATAATAAAAAACAACAGCAACAACAACAATAATGGTTATTTGCTTAACAAGCAAATCACACCAATGTGGGCTCCCAATTGATCAAGATCATAGATGTGTACACTGGCAGACAGCAGTAAAGAAAAAAAAAATGTTATTTCACTGAACGTGTAAAATTAAAGGTTTGTAGCTGACTCTTCAATGTTGGACCATGTAGTTTAAACTGTACAAGCATGCAAATAGGTGTATATAGAATAATGCTTTTAAGACAGAATGATACTAATAAGCATTCTGTTATTATTTATGGTATATTACATAACATTACACAGTTTATGTGCATGTGAATACTTCAGTGGTTTACACTTGAGATGTACATTTTGTTTCCAGGTACAGCAGGTCACAGTAAAATCTTAGAAATATGAGATGGCGTTCAGAGCCACCATATTAATTTAATGGAACAGTCATAATGATGCATCTATATATATATATATATATATATAATATATATATATATATTCTAATTTACGTTTTACACTCCCAAACTAAATCTACAGTGTAAGAGCTGAATATTAGAGACAATCGGGATTAATTGTATTTAAATGAATGTTTTTAGCTATACAGTGCACAATAGAGAAAGAGCCATGCTGTGCCCGTTTACCTGGCTTCTCAAAGCATTTTCCAACAACAAAGTCTTATTCAATTAACGAGTTTGAGCAGGTTTCAGGGCTGATTCTTTTTTCTGTGTGACACTTTGTCCAAAAGGAATGCAAATTAAAATGTTTTATTTTCCTTTCTTACAAAATTGTATTAACAATCTTACCTATTACTTTTGTATTTTTTTATTACGATTGGTAAATACTTCCATCCACATGTACAGACCTTAGAAATAAATTGTGTGGGGTTTCAAGAATGTGAAATGTTTCTTTTTATAGAGACACTTTAATCTGCAATTTCATCTCTTGATTTATAAACTTTTTGAACGATGTGTTGGCACATACACTGTTTAATATTCACGGCAGCAAGGATACAGTGAGGTTCCCTGTTCTTATGTCACATTTGCCTTTTTTAATTCATTCCCTGTATATAAAGAAAGAAATGCTTATCCACTTATGTATCAGTATCTGAAGGTTAGAACCTGTACGTCTCTCTGAACATCAGATGTAGTGGATCTACTTTCATATTAAGCTGATAGCTCTAATTTAGTATTTACAGCCATGTAGAAAAGAAAATAAATAAATCAGGGAAAGGGTACTTATCAATTCAGTCTGATAAACACATGAGGGGACGAGGGTCAGATGCTAAAGGACTTTGGACTAAATGCTTTCCCACTACACACATCTGAACAGAGGAATCATAGTTTCAGATATGATCCATTTCTGTCACGTACAGTACATCGTTTCCTCTGCTCTCTATGTGATCCGTTGCGCTCACAGAAGTGGGAAAAGCAATGATTAGCAAATGAGCAAATGGAAAATGACTATGTAGAGTAGTAGACATATTTGCTGTAAGGATGAGGTGCCCCAATACTTGCTGGAGGGTATGATATGCATCTATTCAGAACATTTCCTATTTCCCTTTACCTGATTTTATATATCTCATGCACATTGTACTAGCTAATTCCCCGATACCGGCTGCAGAGTGCCATTTAAGGAAATGCTTGGTTTCCGTTGTCTCTGGTTCACCAGCCTTGAATCCTGTCTAAGGAAGGTTTGTTCCCTGCTGAATACATATAACTAGCCTCATACACATCTGTTGTATTTCTTCAGATTCGGTTTGCATCCTCATTTTGGCTTGCAGGCATTATGCCTTGTAAATCAATAACATGCAGTGACCCATAGAAGGACTGCGCAACCTGATAGCAAGGATGGGGATCTCAGCCTAAAGCCCTGGACTTGATAGCACCTACAGTAATTGGAAGATAATGTACATTGGTCAAAAAAATATGAGAAGCTTGTAAATACAATTGAATCAAATTAAAATATTTTTTTTGCATTTGTGGTATTAGCTGGTACGATTCTAAAAATAATTACATGGAAATTAATAAGTTATAAAAAGTCATAATTCAATTCCTACCCCAATCAAGTTATAAACTTGTCCTACAAATTCAAAGTTTATCACGAAAGAGTCCAAAAATAATGCTAAAGCTGGACAGTAATGTTACTAACAAGCAAATCACACGAAAGCTTTAACTCATACTGTAAGTTAAAGAACTGTTTGTACATATTTTGCGTCATAGGTAAGTTTCGAATTGGTTAAACCGTAGAAAAAATTTAACAACGTTGCTGTTCTTTTAACATATAAGGATGTCACACTTTTCCATGTGGTAATTATAAAACATTTGCTGCCATATATATACATTATATATATATATCTATATATAATATATATATATATATATATATATATATATATATATATATGACACACACACAACACACACACACATTTGCTGTCATTTATATATATACACACTTGCTGTCATTATATATATATATATATATATATATATATATATATATATATATATATATATATATATATATATATATAGATATAGATATATATACACACATACACAACAGAAATGGGAATAGCAGTTTAATTTAAAGATCTACTAGTGCACTAAAAACAACAGGCATATCTGAAATACTGCAAGTCAGCTGAAACTGTATCTTGTCACTGACAAATAAATAGAGGAGGTGAAGGGCACACTTCATAATTACAGCTGGTTATTTCTTGTAAAACAATGCAGTCGTAGAATCTGATACCGCATGTGGGAAAAAATGTTTTATAAACCCTTCTTAAATATGTTATTTTCAAAGAAACATAACCCAAATAACCATCACACACTCCCATTCAGGGAAAACACTCTGCCTCCCTTTTTATAGTGACTGCAGTTATTTTGCCTACCTCTTTAGAGGGTTAGAGAACAGTTTCAGGTGAATTATAGAGTACCTGAGTCATGTACTGTAGACAATTTTGATTGACATGTGTTGTGTAACCATCAACTCAGACCTGTCTGGGAAAAAAGCTAAAATAAATGTTGTGGTTTTGATTTGGCCCGAAAACTTTCAAATATTGTGCAATTTGGTGTTTAATTCTGTGTGACTGTGGCAGGCTGGCAAGTGGATAGAGGCCCAGAGACAGACTGCAGTTCAAAAAAATATACTTTTATTATAAATAGATACAAAAATAAAAGGGCACAAGGGCCAAAACAAAGGGATTGAAACACAAAAAGAAAGACAAAAAGCAAAATGTACAAAATAAAGGTTTCCAGGCTGGGCAATGCCTTCACTGGATTTAGAAAATTGAAAAATCACAACCAACAAAACACCAACCTGCTTCCTCAGCTCCTCCCTCCCAAATGAGAAGCAGAGGCCTCCTTTTATGTCAGGTGGCTGGGCGCTGATTGATTGTTAATTAGACTAATCATCTAATCAACTAATCAACCCCAGCCACCTGAACTTAATAAACCCAGGCAGGTAGGGGAAATTAACCCCATCCTTGCCAATTTAAAAAGGGCAGAGCTTTGCTCTGCCAGTGACAGTCAACCAGCAGCCTCTTGTAGATCTACCATTCAGCTACCAGAGACAGCACCATATTTATCTATGTTTGATGACCAGACCTCATTTTTATGGTAGCCAGATTGCTGTTTGATCACCGCTGGAGCAGTCCTGTTCAGATGTATGATGAGCTATTTTGTGAGCCTGGGGCAGAATTGAGCTGAATTTAACATATTCATAACACAATTTAACATATCGATAACACTGCTGCAAGACACCATGTTATGGAATACTGCATCTAATAGGGCAAATACAAATACATAACTCAAATAATTATTGAAATAAACAGACAGCAGCCCACTAATAGAGGACTAATTTTCAATTCTTTATTTAACTTGATTTGATTTAATTGTAGCAATTTACATATAAGGTATATAATATAATTGTGTCTCATTTGAATTTTATTGATAGTCTTTGTGAATCTATATCATTCATTGAAAACATGAAATAGCTTCAGATTCAGTTATTAAGAAGCTGGAAATAAGCTGGGACTGAATGAATGTCTGTTTTTAATTTTATTTTCCATTCTGTGCCCAAACAAATAGAGCTGCCAAGACTTCCTCCTGTATTCTGAGGAGCAAACATAAAGAAACTGAGTGTAACTACTTCTACACACAGGAAATGGATCAGGTTCCCAACACAGTGTTTGCATTAGGTTCCAGTGCATCTGATTGTAATTCAGTCATATGACCAATTGATAACTATGACCTCAGTTCCTGTTTCATAGTGTGACAGGGTAGTGTCACGGCCCAAGTTGTTATCAGTTGGAAGAAAGACTCAGAAGCAAAAAGCTGCAGGTTAAGCGCTGTTGCGCACGTTTATTACACATAACACAACAAACCAAACACATTACCAAAACAAAAAGGCACATGGGCCAAAACAACAGGTCCACACAAAAACTCACTGACATAAATAGCACAGCAGAGCACTGCACAGTGCAGTACAACACAATGCACCTTCACCAACATTAACTTCTAACCAACACCTGTGATGACCCCTTTTATAGACCTGTGACTGGAGCCTCATTAACCATTAATCATTCTATTATGGCCTCAGCCACATTCCCATTTAACCCCCTCACTGCCAACCCAATATTCCCCACAAACACCCAGCAGGGCTTTAGCCGCACATATCATGAGCACATCTTTGTGTAGTAACACAATTGCAGCTTTTGAAATTGTTTACTGATTTTGATCATGTGTTGTCTGTAGCAAGTTCTAGTCTTACATCATAAGGTATGGTGGAACGTACAAGCATGTTGGTGTCATGATATTCATCAGGACTTCATGACCATCATCATGAAGTCTGATACTGTGTTGCTTCTGGATGCAATCCATCAGGTGTACAAAGGGAAACGTTGCTTTATTGAGTCCAGATTTTTTTAAAAAATCAGAAATTAGAGTGCATGGCAAACATCAATTGTGTTCAAAATATTTCATGTTGATCCACTGTGATGCATTGACATAGCAGACCTCAATTCCAGAGATTTCATGTTCTGAACTGGGTATCCAGATGTATCCAGAAAAGAGGATCTGTGATCTGTGTTGAAATGTATAAAAGAGGATCTGTGATCCGTGTTGAAATGTATTCAGGACATGTATTCTTAACATTCTTGCTCATCTTTGGAAGGGCCCCATGTATTTTTTGAATGTCCACGTCCAAAAGACAGCAGCTCCAAAATAGTTTCCTTTAAGACACTGCTGGATTCTGAACAATACCACCCACTGAGCCACCAACATCACCTGCTGAATGACCCTATAACACCTGGTCTTTATATGGGAACATGACAAGTATAGACGTACTGCACACACATATTCAAACCAACTATAACAGTCAACATAAAAACATAAATTAAAAAAAAAAACTCTTGCACAGCAGACAAGAAACAGCTATTCTAACGTCTGTTTTGCATTTTATGACAATTTTAACGTCTGGATTGCATTTTATGATAATTCACTGTATTATCAATGAGCTTGTAGGAAGAGAAATGTAATTGGCTCCGCAGATCACATATACCCTCATTAGTCAGAATGTATCTCTGGATTTCTCTCTCTCTCTCTCTCTCTCTCTCTCTCTCTCTCTCTCTCTCTCTCTCTCTCTCTCTCTCTCTCTCTCTCTCTCTCTCTCTCTCTCTCTTTGGGCATTCCCCACTGTTATAATTTCAATTACAGATAAAACTGACTTTGTTCTCCCCACACTCATGGGTAGATCACAAACTAGTAAAGGAGACGCACAACATAGCTGTTAAAATCTGTGAGAAAAAGACTACTGGTTAGAATTGATGGTCAAAGGGCAGTGAAGACTGAAACTAGGAGATAGTGTGCATTAAAATAGGATTAGTGCAGAATGAAAGTGGAATATACAGTATATGCATTCTGGGTTGTTTTAATTTATACATTTATACATAAATACATTTCCTGGATTAATAGGGAGAACATTAGTTAAGGCTTATGACATTGTACTAAATTAATATTATACCTATGTTTGTAAAATTATATTAAAAAAAATTAAATTAAAAAAGTAAAGCAATAAAATAAGTTAAAAATAACTATTCATTCAACACACACGTGTGTCTCTAATTACCATAGTGTTAAACAAAGAAATAAATGATTCTGTTCAACACTGTTGCAAAGGTATTGTCACATAACCAAGAGAAAGATTTACAATCACCCGAATTTTAGCCTAGATCCACACTCACCGCCTCCTGAGCTGCCCATCACCAGACCAGAATTAATTATGATCCTCTTCACGACCTGCCCCACTCTGTTCTGTCAACCCTGCTTGGCTCAACTCTTGAACTCATCTTTTAGGCGCTATAGTTTGTAAAGGCACGTGCCCGCTAGGTTGAAAGTCTAAAGCCCGGGACGCATCAACGCGTCGCGTGCAGATTCCTCCAAGAGCGATTTTTGAAGCGCTGCTTCATTTATAAACTTATAAACTTACTAAAAACATATAAACACACAGGTGCCAAAGCAGTTAATCTCTGACGGTTTTCACTTTTTAATTACTCTATATGTTTGAAAGGATACACGATTGTGAGTTCTTGAAATAAATATATAGTTTTTTTTTTTTTTTTTTTTTTTTTGTGGCTGCGAATGCTATGTATTGTATTGATTAGATCAGTTTGCAATCCTTAAATGAATGAAACTGGGAATGCAACGAAGTGGAGTTGGCATTCAGACCAGGTGGCTGGGGTATTTTCATGGATGGCGTGTTTACAATACATTGCAGCCATCAAGGTATTTGACTTTACAATGAAACGCTGTTCACGTGTTTCACAATGCGGATCTCGTATATAGCAATTGCAAGAAATGCACCTGCAATAACTAGGAGTGGGCTAAGTATACCGTTGCAGCGAGCCAAACAATCAATTTATATGTATCTTGGCTATGTAGCCTATAGCTACTATATGCGATTTTTTTGGACTGTGTGGTGTATAAACCTTTTTTTTTTTTTTTTTAATGTTGTTACCTATTTACAGAGTATTAGCTATAGAATGCTTCAGAAAACATTTTGTACTGAAGTACTGTAGGCTACATAGACACATTTATTATAATCATTATATACATGTATATAGATACATTTCATTTCAAAAGTATTTTTTTGGATTCGTTTTTTTTTTTTTTTTATTGTTATTATGCACAAGGCTGCAATATGCGCGTTTTAGTATATAAACGCAATTATTTTCAGTTTTGCCTTATTTACAGTTCCGGTTCTGTATCACACTCATTTCTATTCAATTGTTTAGGCTGTTACATTTTTATAATCGTGTTTTGCAGTTGCGCTTTGTGTGTGTCCATAGTTTAGATATTGATGCGTAACAAGTTTAGAGTTAATTTACTGAACAGTTGGCCAGATTACCAGTTACAATCTAAAGAGAGGTCTCAGTTATACACCTCCCCCAATCAAAAATTACAATATTATATTAAAGTACACTAGAAACAATTTAAAGTATTCTGTGTCGGTATTTTTCTATTCAATTACAGCATGCCTTGTCTCACTGCGATCATCTGCCTTAAGACAGATCCTGCAGTGCTGAAGTAGGCTTTGACTCCATCGCAAACTGCACACAGATATTTATTTGTTGTTTTTCGGACACAATATGGTTGCTTGGTGTTTTTCTTTTTCACCGGGAAAGGTTCGCGTCATAACAGAAGCAAAACGAAGCGACGCTCTGGTATGTCCCGGGCTAACCGCGCGTTAAACCACTAATATCGCAGGACATGACTAAAGACATATGGAATGAGCAGCTCTGCGGGAAAGGCAGGAACAAAACCATGTAAGGCCTTGTGTGTCAGTAGTAAAAACTGAAGAAAAAAACTGTATGGCAAGTTGGGAAAAACAATAACTTTTACACAATAAGTAGTTTTGTAGAAAGTTTTGTTCTGCATTTACTGAACAGCAGATCAAATGCTTTGTTGGATTAATTCCCAGCCCAACACCATGTAGCTATTGATCAGATTTCAATCAGAAACCCATTTTAGCTGCAGCTCTTTAGGTATAGCCACTCTGAGAAGTCTACAATCTACTTCATTACTGGAATGAATTTGAGGCAGGATCTGGAGGGACATTGAGCAGAGAAGTGCGGATAACTCCATTATCAAGAGAGGCAGGGGCTCCTTTATTATTGAGGCCATACCAGTCAGCTCCTGATATGGAGGTGGCAGTTCCATACGGCTAAGAAAAGGTGTTAGGGGGTCTCGTCACCACCCTGCTGTCAAGCCCTTTACTTTTTTTGGCAAGTGGAGAGATCAAAGGTAAATATTTCTATCTGCACTTACTGTCAGCACAAGCAGAGCTGGGAGATGCATTAAAGGGTAATAAAGACAGGTCTATTCTACAGTCTTACCTAAGGAAAATCTCCCTAGGTGGGACTGAGCAGAGCTGAACTGTTGACCTAGGGGCAATATGCACCACATGCCAGTGCTGATTCTGTCTGCCACCTTGCTACACAGCATAAAAACAACATTTCTGCCAAAAACAATAAATAAATAAATAAATAAATAAACGTGTTAATGTTTATATCCATTTGTTATATAGCATAGCTGTTTTTAATGTGGCCTTCAATGGTAGATAATGCCCCAGAGCCCAATTAGAATAAAGGGTTTGTGCTATCGGTTCAGTTAATCAGTGTCTGGGGTTCAGAGTGTGTGATTAATGGTAGCTGTGTATCATCATTACATGACAGTGTGAGCAGAGAACTACGGATGCTTGCTAGAGAATAATGCATGGGGTAGCGGGTGACTTGAGAATCTAATGCTACATAAACCCTGGTGAAGCCCGGGGGACGGGGTAATCCAAACATCCGGCCATTAAATTCTCATTTTTCACACACTACACTGCCATATTTTTTCTAAGATTTGGTGAGCATTTTTTTTCCTGTCACATTTCTGAAGTTATGTGTTGCTTGTTGTAAGGGGGGGTGGGGGGGGGGTGTTCTACTCCCTTTCAGTTTGACAGCTTGAGCTGGGGTGGCGCTCTGTTGCTGGTGTTAATTAACACGATTATTACAGGAAAAAATCAACTGGAGGAGTCCATTGAAAAAATCACTCAGTGTTTCTGAGATTGCATACTTTTTTAAATGTTGTCTCTGTTTTTTTGAGGGGGGGGGGGGTGGTGGTGGTGGCTTTTTTTCTTTTTTTTTTGTTATTGTTTTGCTCTTCAGGGCCACAGTACCCTAACTGCCTGAAACACAGTACACAGTACTGTACCTAACACATTCCAGTAACACAACTCTACAGTATTTGTTGTAGATCCATGCCACCACATGGTCACAGGTGTTACTGCAACCAATGACTGCTTGCATTTGAAAATTCTTGATTTTATTGGCATTGATTTAAGTACACATTTCTTGACTGACTGCATGATCAGGGAATGATCTGGACTTGTAGCTGCCAGGATCCGGGTGGGGAGGCAATATAAACAATTAAATTATTGGTTATATAGTAAAAAGTGTAGAGTATAAATCAAGAAGGTTATGATGAGGTTCTACAGTCTGTTGCTCTAGATTACTGGGTTCAGTTTTTGTCTCCACACAACAAGAATAACATTGCAGCTTTGGAGAGTGTTCAGAGGAGATCAACTATACTAACCCCAGGGCTAACTCAGTACAGAGACCAGGAGCAGAGGACGCTGTGTAGCAGAGACAAAGTCAGGACAGAGCGTAGTAGAGGGTTTATGGAATAGGTTACCAGAATAGGGTTAGGGTTAGTTGCTGTAGTTGCTGCTTTAAGAGCTTCCTTTTGGGAATCCTTTAGAGCTGCTTGTATCCAAACCTCTGATTAATTGCTTTTTCCTTTATTATGGCTGCCTTGTAGTTAATCATTTTTTTGCATGTGTAAAGTTATGGAAGTACTGTTCAATGTGCAAAAGTTCTTCCAACTGCACTTCCCTTTTCTGAAATAAAGGTTTTATTTACATATCAATGGTACCCCCTGCTGGTTGGATGTGTCTATCACACCATGCAAATAATCCCATTTGAAGAATCAATACAAATTAACAGTCAGTATGTTACAAATTAGTCAACATACCATCACTGCCCTTCAAGATTATTGCTAGTGGGAAGTGTAATGTATTGTAGCACTGGAGTTTCATTGGACTGGCTATTAAAATACTCTGTACACTGTATGGTGCTTATCTAAACACCTTGGAATCACCTTGGAACATTTCCTAAATATATACATGAATACATTAGTTTCCGTTTAAAACATTTTAATGACACATTGCTAAAAGTGTCGTGTGTTACAGTAATGCCCAGGTTTTTTATAAATGTACTTAACTCTGCATTGCTGTAGCCCAGTGATTCTAAGATAGAGGCAGGACTATTCCCTTTCAATTCGAAGATGACCACCATCCAATACTTTTGGAGCTATGCCTGCCATAGGTAGGCATTCACTGAGCATTTTATGTCAGAGCTGCCGATAGGTCCCTCCATGGACTGACATCCTCGGTCCCGCCTGCAGAGGGAATAAGTAGTCACTCCACAGAGTTCACTTCCTCTTTTGCCTCTCATCTCCGATAAGGTATGCTTCTGTGTCACTAACCTGAGTGTGTTTTTGAAAGAGCTACTCTGAGTTGACTGCAGTTCCCTTGCATTCATGCTGAGAGCTGGCTTGCAGCTCTTGTGGATTCAGTGGTCTTTTTTCTTTCTCACGGCCTGCTTCGCTTGTGCGTGTGTGTGTTGTCTTTCAACTTACATCTTCAGGGAGAACACCATTCCTCCTCCGGGGCTCGGCTTGCCACCACTGCTGTTGTTGTACGTCCAACTGTGTGTTGATCCTCTCACGCAACCCCACTTTTCCTGTGTCTGTGCTTGAGTTTTTGCTGTGCTGTAAAAATAAATAAAAAAAAAGAGAAACAACAACAGCAAGTCCGCCTTGTTTCCTCCCCTGGAGCTGTGTTATAACCTGCATTACAGTCGAGTAGACCTCGCCAGCTGCCACAGCCCGCCCACCTCCATGCGTCGGGCAATCCAAAAAAAAAGTTTATTCTCCCTCCTCCTTTTTTCTCTTTACTAATTGAGCTCTTGCCCGCCACTGCCCGTGTGTCTCCCCTGGTTCATACTGCATGCTGACCAGGTGGCTGACTATATATGGTTAGGTTAGGCACTGCTGCATTAGCTGCCCCCCGGTGCTTTGGTACATAAGAACATAAGAACATAAGAACATAAGAAAGTTTACAAACGAGAGGAGGCCATTCAGCCCATCTTGCTCGTTTGGTTGTTAGTAGCTTATTGATCCCAAAATCTCATCAAGCAGCTTCTTGAAGGATCCCAGGGTGTCAGCTTCAACAACATTACTGGGGAGTTGATTCCAGACCCTCACAATTCTCTGTGTAAAAAAGTGCCTCCTATTTTCTGTTCTGAATGCCCCTTTGTCTAATCTCCATTTGTGACCCCTGGTCCTTGTTTCTTTTTTCAGGCTGAAAAAGTCCCTTGGGTCGACACTGTCAATACCTTTTAGAATTTTGAATGCTTGAATTAGGTCGCCACGTAGTCTTCTTTGTTCAAGACTGAACAGATTAAATTATTTTAGCCTGTCTGCATATGACATGCCTTTTAAGCCCAGAATAATTCTGGTTGCTCTTCTTTGCACTCTTTCTAGAGCAGCAATATCTTTTTTATAGCGAGGTGACCAGAACTGCAGACAATATTCAAGATGAGGTCTTACTAGTGCATTGTACAGTTTTAACATTACTTCCCTTGATTTAAATTCAACACTTTTCACAATGTATCGAGCATTTACTGCGTGCAGTACCTTACACTTTTCTCTATTAAATGTCATTTGCCATGTGTCTGCCCAGTTCTGAATCTTGTCTAGATCATTTTGAATGACCTTTGCTGCTGCAACAGTGTTTGCCACTCCTCCTACTTTTGTGTCGTCTGCAAATTTAACAAGTTTGCTTACTATACCAGAATCTAAATCATTAATGTAGATTAGGAATAGCAGAGGACCTAATACTGATCCCTGTGGTACACCACTGGTTACCACACTCCATTCTGAGGTTTTTCCTCTAATAAGTACTTTCTGTTTTCTACATGTTAACCACTCCCTAATCCATGTACATGTGTTTCCTTGAATCCCAACTGCGTTCAGTTTGAGAATTAATCTTTTGTGCGGGACTTTGTCAAAAGCTTTTTGGAAATCTAAATAAACCATGTCATATGCTTTGCAATTATCCATTATCAATGTTGCATCCTCAAAAAAATCAAGCAAGTTAGTTAGACACGATCTCCCTTTCCTAAAACCATGTTGACTGTCTCCCAGGACCCTGTTACCATATAGGTAATTTTCCATTTTGGATCTTATTATAGTTTCCATAAGTTTGCATATAATAGAAGTCAGGCTTACTGGTCTGTAGTTACCTGGTTCAGTTTTGTTTCCCTTTTTGTGGATCAGTATTACGTTTGCAATTTTCCAGTCTGTCGGTACCACCCCTGTGTCAAGAGACTGCTGCATGATCTTGGTTAGCGGTTTGTAAATTACTTCTTTCATTTCTTTGAGTACTACTGGGAGGATCTCATCCGGCCCAGGGGATTTGTTTATTTTAAGAGCTCCTAGTCCCTTTAACACTTCTGCCTCAGTTATGCTAGTTATTTAAAACTGGATAGGAACTGGATGACATGTGGGGCATGTTGTCAGTATCTTCCTTTGTAAAAACTTGTAATCATTTAATATATTTGCTATTTTTTTTCTTCATCTACGATTTTGCCATTTGTATCTCTTAAACATTTAATCTCCTCTTTGAATGTTCGCTTGCTGTTGTAATATTGGAAAAACATTTTGGAATTGGTTTTAGCTCCCTTAGCAATGTTCATTTCTATTTCTCTCTTGGCCTTTCTAACTTCCTTTTTGACTTGCGTTTGCAGTTCTGTGTACTTTTTCTGTGTACTTTCTTTTTGGTCCTTTTTTAATGCTCTGTAAAGTGCCTTTTTTCGCTGAATACTTTTTTTAATTGACCTATTAAACCATTTTGGCAATTTAGTTTTACATTTAGATTTGTCTACTTTAGGGATGTAATTGTTTTACGCCTCTAGTACTACATTTTTGAAGAACAACCATCCTTCTTCTGTGGGTGTTTTCTCTATTTTACTCCAATCTACTTCTGTTAGTCTCTGTTTCATACCTTCATAGTTTGCTTTTCTAAAATTGTAAACCTTAGCTTTAGTCATTACTTTTGGGGTTTTAAAAAACACTTCAAATGAGACCATGTTGTGGTCTGAGTTTGCCAGTGGTTCTCTGACCTCTGTTTTAGTTATTCTATCTTCGTTATTTGAAAAGACTAAATCAAGGCATGCCTCCCCTCTAGTTGTTGCCTTGACAAATTGTGTTAGGAAGCAGTCATTTGTCATTTCCACCATTTCCATTTCTATTTCATCCTTCATGCTACCCACCGAGTACTTTGGTGCACGCTCAGCCCTTGGTACTACGGTGGCCATGCTGCTTGGTGCACCCGGAGCGCATGGTACACGGTGCCTCTGTGCACATAGCGCCTTGGTGATCAAGAACTCCCCTGCATTGGTGGGCTTGGTACTTTCGGTTCCCCGATCCACTCTGCCTGTAGACGGTGCTCCACTCCACTGTAGACTATGTGCTGTCCCAGTTGTGTGACTGCATGCAGTCAGGCTAGACACCCTTGTTGAGTTTTCTGGAGTTCCCCTGCTAGGCGCCTCTTGGTGCCTCAGAGCCTTGGTGCTTCGCCACCCTCTGTGCTTAGACGCTCCGTGCCTCTTGCTTCAGCGCCCCAGCATGTCAGTAACACCTGCACTCAACCCCCAATTCTTCAGTGCACCAGTACCATATTGTACCTCACTCAGGCCCAAATTTATAAAGGGGAAAAAACAGCTGCAAAAAACCACGTAATGTGCGTGTTCAGTACAGCTGCACTCATCATCAAAATAACAACCGATTTTATAAGACTAATTAGGTAAAGCAGGTGATTCCGCAATCAAACAATTTAAATACCCCTCAGTGCAATTAGTGGTAGAGAATTACACACCTCTCACAATAAATAGCGGGTTTGGGTCAACCCTGTGTGTGTAGAATACACATTCCAAAAGAAAATAAATGGCACACCAAGATCTCAGCCTGGTACTAGCCATGGTGATGTGGATGCTCAGGCACGAAAACTGAAATTTACCAATATGGAAGTGGAGATTTTGGTACAAGCAGTAAGCTCGAAATACATCACTAGGACAAGTGAATAAAATATGGACTGTGCGGTGGCTTCTTAATAAACAAATGCACTACTTCAGAGTAGTATGTTGCTTATACATTGCGATGCATCATCCAGTTACTGTGCTTCGCATATTAGTTCAACTTTATATTTCATATAGAATAATTTCAGATGTATAGACTTTTTAAACTTCAGAAGCAATACATTTTATTTACTTACATCCATGGCAGTCAAACGGGTGGATAATCCTCCCATTGTTGTACTGAAATATGTTCAGCAGGAATAACTCCATACAGCTTAATACAAACAGTCTTCAGTTTAACTGACTTATATCTTCTTAAAGTCTTATGCAGTTACAACTCTCCTGCTTCTTATGTTTGTCTGTATTTCTTACTCTATGTATGGATCTCCTCAGTCAGGCTCAAGGCACCCTCTGGCACCCAGAACTGGGCAGACTCTGTGGGTCTGGTCCCTGAACGGGACCCTCTGTCTGCCTTAGGGCTCTCAGATGCGGTCGTTGGTACACTACAGAATGCTAGGACTTCTTCCACAAGAGCAATATATGCTTACATGTGGATGTACTTTCAAAAGTTGTGTATGACCAGAGGTCATGACCCCATCTACTGCCCCATAGCAATTATTTTACAGTTTCTGCAAGACCTGCTAGAGGTGGGCAGGTCCCCCTCTACGCTAAAAGTGTACCTGGCAGCTATAGCTGCATGCCACATCTCTATAGACTAAGTATCCATGGGCACCCATATTCTGGTGGCCCATTTTCTAAAGGGTGCTCGGCGGCTGTGTCCCCCTAGAAAGGACGTCCTCCCTGAGTGGTACGTGGACGTGGTATTGGAGGTTCTCACTAAGGCCCCATTTGAGCCTATACGTTCCATAGAGCTGAAATATCTCTCAGTGAAGACAGACTTTTTATTGGCCATCAGTGAGCTACAGGCTATGTCTGTGCACAGTTGCTGTATGCATGTCTGGGATAATGGAAACATGCTATCGTTGTGCACGAACCCTGCATTCCTACCAAAGGTGATTATGGCTTTCCACTTGAACCAATCAGTGGAATTAGAGACCTTCCACCCCCCTCCCTTTTATGGAGGAGGATAGGAAACTGAATTCACTCTGCTCAGTGAGGGCATTGAGAGGTTATGTGGATAGGACAAAAGTGCTGCGTCAGTCTGACCAGCTCTTCGTTTGTTACGGTGAAAGGACCCTGGGTTACACTCTCTTGAAGCAGCGACTGGCCCACTGGATTGTGGACACAGTATTGATTGCGTAATGCCGGCTTACCCCCACCTGGGTGGGTGGCCGCACACTCTACCAGATGTGTGGCTATGTCATGGCCTCTCTTTAGAGGTGCCTCATCGACTGACACTTGTACTGCGGCTAGCTGGGCTACTCTGAATACATTCACCAGGTTCTACCAAATCAATGTGGTAGATCCCTCTGCGCCTTCATTAGTCACAAGGGTCCTTGAGGGTGCGCGGGTGGACCACTAACACTAGTTGTTGGGAGCGAGGCGTCCCTCGTATGCTGTCCGCTCACGCTCTCTCGCGATGGCTTTGGTATATATACTTTTCCAAAAGTATTGGTTGGTGGTCGTTTTCGAATTGAAAGGGAACGTTAGTTTACTTATCGTAATCCTAGTTCCCTGAAAAAGAAGACAACCACCAAACCTTGCAAAGTCACATCACTCGCATTCACGGGTTCAATGCAAAAGAGGAAGTGAGCTCCACGGAGCAACTACTTATTCCCTCGGCAGGCGGGACCAAGGATGTCACTCCACGAAGGGGCCTATCAGCAGCTCTGACATAAAATGCTCAGTGAATACCTACCTATGGCAGGCATAGCTCCAAAAGTATTGGTTGATGGTTCTCTTCTCTTTCAGGGAACCAGGGTTACAGTAATTAACCTAACTGTTTCAGGGGGATACTGACATGACCACATCACAGGTAGACATAGTGTAGGTTGTGCCTGATGTTGTTTATAACTTCCTTTATCACATGTATAGACATTTTGATCACCGTTTATAACTGCCATTAACACTATGAGCCACATTCACAAAGCTTTAACTCTACTGGTGTTAGAATGTTTAAAGTCTATTAATAAAAGTCGTTCTAGTCTGGTTTCTCTAACATCATTCTAGAAAAGCGTAATGAATAGTAAGCATGTTCTAATTAAATTAAAAACATAAGTAGCTACAGCAGGTATTGAAGAAGCAATTTTTACTATATAACATTGTTTTTGAAATATCTGCATATTCCAAATTAAAATGCAAGGAAAAAAAAGGCTGCAATATTTTTTTGCATTGGTTTTAGAGATTGAAAATGTTTTTTTTAGGGTAGTTACTGTGCTGTGTATTTTTGAGAACAATGTGTTGCATTAAAAAAGAAACTTCACAGGAACACAGGGTTTGACTTTCAGATAAAAATGAACAAGAGTAGTTTTATACACTCACAGCAAACATAGCAGGGTTTTTATAGCTGCATGTAAAGAGCTACAAAAAGTTAATAGCAAATAGATCTGTTACAACAGATATTGACTCCTTTACATTGAAAGTAAATTAGTCTACAGGTTAGAGTAAGGGATTGGGTTATAGTTAGTGCAGCAGTTGCTCTATTGTGTCTAAGACATTATTGCAGTTTGTCAGCAAGTACAGTGAGCACTCTGTGAAGCGCTGTGACTCCTGCAGTGCACTGCTCCTCCCCAGTTCTAGATGCAGTCTGAGCTCCTGACATTCTTCTCCAGGGGGGAGGACAGAGCCTCGTGGCGGAGCTGGCAGGAGTATGTCTTGCCAGAGGTCCACTGAGACGCTGGCAGAGACAGGAAGCTGCTGAGCTGGAAGTATCCATCAGGCAGCTGCTCAAGCTCACTGGTCTGGACCTCACTCCCCGTCTTAGGCTGTCCGTCCACCATCCACGTCACGGTCACTGAGCCCGGGTAGAACCCCTGCGCCAGACATACCAGTGTGGCTTTGCTGCGGGTAGACTGCTCCTCCCCGGAGGGAGGCAGCAGGGTCAAAGAGGGGGGAGAGGCACTCTGAGCTAAGGAACAAAAACACCATTAGCAGAGTCAAGAACAGCAGAGCAATAGACAGTTGGGGTTGTTAACTGAAGCAATTTTGCTACATTTAGGAGTAGTGGAAGTGTAGCTATTTCCAAGTACTTCCTCGTTCACCCTGAGATTAACTGCATCAGATTATGATCCATGTTCAAATATCTGTTTATACTCACATTGCTTGGTTTTGTCTACACTTGTTGACCCTTGCTTTGTATCTGCCACCTTGCCTCAGGGCATTGGATTATGAGAGAATTAATCCACAGTATACAGCACACTTTATCTTCTTTGTATTTTAATCTATTTTCAACATAATCTGAAACTTTCAAACTCCAGTTACCATTCAACAGTACACTATACATATTACAATGTACTGAAAATTGTGCCTGTGTCTTATGTGCTATCTTTACCTCCGAATAACATTAAAAAACATTTCTGACTGAAGTGAAGAAATTCTCACAAAAATGTATACACATTTTTGTTTTTAAGTTAAACATCACTACACAGGTCTATATAAATGTAAATAACTATCAAGTTATTAAACTATCAAGGCTGGATAAAGATGTAAAAACTACAAACTGGTAATGTTAAAATGAAAATATATATTGTGCTTCTAGAAGCTACAAACTGTCTTTTTTTTGTTGTTGTTACTAAGTGTGTACTTTACAATACTGAACCAGTACTAGCCTTCTTTATTTGCCAGACCCTGTTTTTTTTGTTTTTTTTGTTAAACTTATAAATGTGTATTTATTTTCCAAAAACAGAAGAGATAAGATTAGGAATTATAAACAGCCAGTTTGGCAATGTTTTGCAGATTAACATTATTGCCGACAAAATTATTAATAATACTACCTAAACAGACCCACACATTTATGTATTTTTGTTAACACAATACTGTGCATATATTATATATATATATATTATATATAATATATATATAGATATATATATATCCGATAATATATATATATATTAATATACGAAATTTAATGAGTACTGGCACGTCCGCAGTATACTATATTTGGTAACGAGTGATATTAACTTACTAGTACCGGTACCTGGAATTACTAATCAAACATTTTTTCAGGTTTCTTTTTTCATCGAAACTAAAAATAAAAAAATTATATATATATATAATATTTTTTACACTTTTGTCTCCTTAGCCGTCTCTCTCACATGTTTCTATTTTATTGCGTGTGGGAGTATGTTGCGCTAGCTTTTTCGACTTGCTCGGTTAAGGTTAATTTCAAACACAAAGGCAAACTTGTGCGCCATCTTTTTAAAATCGTTATAATGAGGTCTTTCCCTGACAATTTGGTTGAAACCAGCGTAGACGTAAAAACATGTTACCAAAATCACTTCACAAAGTGATTCCGTATAGCGCTCCATAATATTTGGTCTATAGTGTTTGTTACTGAATAGTTTTTCATGTGAAACACATTTAGGCAAGCATGTAAAAATGGATTTCTTAAATATGCACATTTACCAGTATGTAATGGCAAATGTTGCATATTTTCCCAACACTTTATTTCACCGACTATTACTCTGACTTTTTTTTTTTTTTTTAACTAATAGTACAATAGCAGAGTATTGTAACTTCAACTATTTAACAGACTGTGTTTGTAATATTGACCTGCACGTGTTGCTGATTGATTTGCTGTGAATGCATATGTAATGCACAGTATTTAGTGTAAGTGATGCAACTGGATTGTGAGTGGCTGCTGTTGCCACCAGGACCCCCTTGTAAACGAGACGGTGCGTCTCAAGGGCTATAACCTGGATAGCAAACGTTTGAAATGTATTTATATAATACAGGTCAATGCACCTCTTTAATCTACTGGTTCTCAATGTGGTGTATTAAATCATCACAGTAAATAAGTCCTGTGCTTGTATAGTATGCACACGCAGATTTCTGATTAACTTTTAGAAATGATTTAACTATTTAACAAAATGATATATGTTTACTATTACTGATATTATTGTTTTATTTTATAGTGTGCTGCTGGCTATTTTTACATTAATCATTTTAATTAAGTACTTACCCACATCCAGCTTGGTCCCATCACCAAATGTGCTGTCTCACAGTGATATACACCAATACAAAAACCTGGTTCAGATCTCCCTGCCTCTACAGAACCAGATCACTGCTGGGGGGTCAGTAGTGCTAGATTTTCAATCTTTTTCAAAGACTGTAATAAAGCAAACTACCAAGACCAAAGTTTAACCAAATTTACTAAGCTTTTGCTCCAAAGTAAAGAACTGTTATTGGAAACTTATTGATCATTGGACCACATTCTACAACGAGGACTATCTGTATAGAGGGGACGGACTGCACTTAAATAACAAGGGAACCAGTCTACTTGGAGAAAAGATCCTCGAGCAGGTTCAGAAGCATTTAAACTAGAAAGGAAGGGGGGAGAAATCAACAAAAAAACAGAAGGGAGACCGCATCAAAACAAGAACAACAACTCAGGTAAGACAACCATTAAATGTATTTATCTAAATGCTAAAAGTATCAGAAACAAAATTCTAGAACTTAAAGCTACTGCACTAACAAGTAACTATGATGTGATAGGTGTTACAGAAACTTGGTTGTCTGAGAGTGATGGGGACGAATATAATATTTGTGGGTATACACTGTATAGGAAAAACAGGCAGGACAGAAGAGGAGGAGGGGTAGCGCTATACATAAACAATCTTGAAGCCAAAGTGTTAAACCTGGACAAAGAAAACAAAGTCGAATCAATATGGGTCAGAATAACGGACAACAATTCAAAGGGCATTGTGACAGGGTCTTCCTCGGGTCACACGTGTGGGTAGCCGCTGTTCAAGCATACAGAGAGATAGAGGTGGTGTTGAAACGCCGGCACAGGCGCGCAGGTTTTATTCTCACACAAACAGAAAACGAAAGTAAAATAAAGGCGGTCATGTGACGTTACCAGCGATGGTAACGCACAGAGGACAAATACAGCAAACTGTACAAAAAGTGCAAAATAAAATACAATACCCCAAACTATAACTCAAAAGGTGCCGTGAAAACAGCAGGCCTTGCAGCAGCCCAGAGCAATCTCCCGCGGATGTTTTTAAACAGACAGACACTCGATTGAGACCCGCCCATGTGCTGATCGAGGACCAGCACAGCCAATCACTTGCTGCCCTTCCCTCAACCAAGCATAGCAGGCAACAAGTCTCAATCGAGCGCCAGTCTGTAAACAATAATACAATCAAACTAATCAAGTCCCAAAATGACACAAAATAAACCCATTCCCACATATAAACCACACCAACACTAATTTACCACTGTGCAGGGCAATCGCACTGCCACAGGCATAATAATAGGAACATGCTATAGACTGCCAGATTCAGACGGCGAGCAAAATAATCTGTTATACAATGGCATTATAAATGTGTTAGCAAAGGAGAAGCCATACTAATGGGGGATTTCAACTTCCCCCATATAAAATGGGAAAACCCGATGGGGAGCACGACGGATGAAATTGAAATGGTGGAAATGACAAATGACTGCTTCCTAACACAATTTGTCAAGGCATCAACTAGAGGGGAGGCATGCCTTGATTTAGTCTTTTCAAATAACAAAGACAGAATAACTAAAACAGGTCAGAGAACCACTAGCAAACTCAGACCACAACATGGTCTCATTTGAAGTGTTTTTCAAAACCCCAAAAGTAATGACTAAAGCTAAGGTTTACAATTTTAGAAAAGCAAACTATGAAGGTATGAAACAGAGACTAACAGAAGTAGATTGGAGTAAAATAGAGAAAACACCCACAGAAAAAGGATGGTTGTTCTTCAAAAATGTAGTACTAGAGGCGCAAAACAATTACATCCCTAAAGTAGACAAATCTAAATGTAAAACTAAATTGCCAAAATGGTTTAATAGATCAATTTAAAAAAATATTCAGCAAAAAAAGGCACTTTATAGAGCATTAAAAAAGGACCAAAAAGAAAGTACGCAGAAAGAGTACACAGAACTGCAAACGCAAGTCAAAAAGGAAGTTAGCAAGGCGAAGAGAGAAATAGAAATGAACATTGCTAAGGGAGCTAAAACCAATTCCAAAATGTTTTTCCAATATTACAACAGCAAGAGAACATTCAAAGAGGAGGTTAAATGTCTAAGAGATACAAATGGCAAAATCATAGATGAAGAAAAAAAATAGCAAATATATTAAATGATTACTTTTCACAAGTTTTTACAAAGGAAGATACTGACAACATGCCCCACATGTCATCCAGTTCCTATCCAGTTTTAAATAACTTTAGCATAACTGAGGCAGAAGTGTTAAAGGGACTAGGAGCTCTTAAAATAAACAAATCCCCTGGGCCGGATGAGATCCTCCCAGTAGTACTCAAAGAAATGAAAGAAGTTATTTACAAACCGCTAACCAAGATCATGCAGCAGTCTCTTGACACAGGGGTGGTACCGACAGACTGGAAAATTGCAAACGTAATACCGATCCACAAAAAGGGAAACAAAACTGAACCAGGTAACTACAGACCAGTAAGCCTGACTTCTATTATATGCAAACTTATGGAAACTATAATAAGATCCAAAATGGAAAATTACCTATATGGTAATAGGGTCCTGGGAGACAGTCAACATGGTTTTAGGAAAGGGAGATCGTGTCTAACTAACTTGCTTGATTTTTTTGAGGATGCAACATCGATAATGGATAATTGCAAAGCATATGACATGGTTTATTTAGATTTCCAGAAAGATTTTGACAAAGTCCCGCACAAAAGATTAATTCTCAAACTGAACGCAGTTGGGATTCAAGGAAACACATGTACATGGATTAGGGAGTGATTAACATGTAGAAAACAGAAAGTACTGATTAGAGGAAAAACCTCCGAATGGAGTGTGGTAACCAGTGGTGTACCACAGGGATCAGTATTAGGTCCTCTGCTATTCCTAATCTACATTAATGATTTAGATTCTGGTATAACAAGCAAACTTGTTAAATTTGCAGACGACACAAAAATAGAAGGAGTGGCAAACACTGTTGCAACAGCAAAGGTCATTCAAAATGATCTAGACAAGATTCAGAACTGGGCAGACACATGGCAAATGACATTTAATAGAGAAAAGTATAAGGTACTGCACACAGGAAATAAAAATGTACATTATAAATATCATATGGGAGATACTGAAATTGGAGAAGGAATCTATGAAAAAGACCTAGGAGTTTTTGTTGAAATGTCTTCATCTAGACAATGTGGGGAAGCTATAAAAAAGGCTATCAAGATGCTCGGATACATTTGTGAAAAAGTGTTGAATTTAAATCAAGGGAAGTAATGTTAAAACTGTACAATGCACTAGTAAGACCTCATCTTGAATATTGTGTTCAGTTCTGGTCAACTTGCTATAAAAAAAGATATTGCTGCTCTAGAAAGAGTGCAAAGAAGAGCGACCAGAATTATTCCAAGCTTAAAAGGCATGTCATATGCAGACAGGCTAAAAGAATTGAATCTGTTCAGTCTTTAACAAAGAAGACTACGCGGCGACCTAATTCAAGCATTCAAAATTCTAAAAGGTATTGACAATGTCTACCCAAGGTACTTTTTTGACCTGAAAAAGAAACAAGGACCAGGGGTCACAAATGGAGATTAGACAAAGGGGCATTCAGAACAGAAAATAGGAGGCACTTTTTTACACAGAGAATCGTGAGGGTCTGGAATCAACTCCCCAGTAATGTTGTTGAAGCTGACACCCTGGGATCCTTCAAGAAGCTGCTTGATGAGATTCTGGGATCAATAACCTACTAACAACCAAACGAGCAAGATGGGCTGAATGGCCTCCTCTCTTTTGTAAACTTTCTTATGTTCTTATGTTATTGTTGAAAGATTAACGTCTTTGGAAGTAGTTGTAATTTTGTAAGCAATATGGGGCTCCACTGTACAGGACTTCTGGCAAGGTATGTCAGAGTTCTTTGCATTATATAGAGGTAGCTGCTTTTTCTATTTCTATTTCTACCATTTCTATTTCATCCTTCGTGCTACCCACCGGGTACCTTGGTGCACGCTCAGCCCTTGGTATTTCGGTGGCCATGCTGCTTGGTGCACCCGGAGTGCATGGTACACGGTGCCTCTGTGCACATAGCGCCTTGGTGATCAAGAACTCCCCTGCATTGGTGGGCTTGGTACTTTCGGTTCCCCGATCCACTCTGCCTGTAGACGGTGCTCCACTCCACTGTAGACTACGTGCTGTCCCAGTTGTGTGACTGCATGTTACTGGAAGAATCTTCAGAGCCTGTATACCGGTCTGGCACTCCAGAAGCATGACTTATGCCATACAGAAGGTATCGAGGAACACTGCCAGACTTCTGCTGATACCAGGAAATAGTCCAGCTACTTACGCTGCCACCAGTCATGACACAGGATATTTTAGCAGTATGTCTGGGAGACACAGAAAGAGATTTCTGCTGTTTCAGCACAAGTGCATCCAGACCTGTAAAGTAAAAGTGAATTGGTGTTACACAGTAGTCATGCATTTATCCTTACTGGATAACGGGTGTGAAGTTAAACGTAAACAGTACCAGCCCTGAATAAGAGCTACCTGTGAGACGCAGCACCAGTGCAGTGATCAGGACAGTGCTGGAGATCATGATGATTCAGGATGTGTAGGATGTCTGTCAGTCACAGCAGCTCTGGAAAGAACTGCCACTCTATCTTCCACTCTGCTCTTAAAAGAGCTCAAACACTGCCCCTCCTCTGAATAAATTACACAAATACTACACACAAGAAACTTACTGTGACCTGCCTGCTATGCCTGAGATAGTTATAATCTATTGCATTTTTTTTTTTTTTTTTTTTAAATCTATTTATTTATTCATTAATTTATACATTCACCTAAACATTTTAACCTGGTTAGACAGATCCCTCTTGTAGTGTCTGTCATACAAACTTTTAAAAGTAACAAATAAATCTCACATCAATTTCTGGTTTTAATTGCCTTCCCTTCTTTGAACTTTCTTCTCAGAGGGTTCTATGTCTGAAGTTGTCTTCTGCAAAGGATAAGTAATGGCAACACAATATTGTGTTGCTCACATGAAATTACCATTATTTGTGTGTTAGCCAAATATTGTGTATTAATATGAAACACAGTTGCGAGTTGTGGAGGCAGTCTTGTTCGAATAAATTCAAGTCAGTCATTTAAACAGTGTGTAGCCATTGAAGCAAATATTCTACAACAAATTATTCAATTTACAGTATCAATTTGTTGTAAAATACAGCAAGTTCTTTGCTATAAGTACTGCAGTTATTATAAAATCAGGAAGCCACGCTCAACCACTCAAAAACAGCAGATTTCAGAAAATTTCAGTACAATTGATTTTGCTGCCTCGTGCGCGTTAAACTGACAAAAACGATGAAGCCACGGATAATGGCATTAACTATGTATCGTGTTCTCTTTTAATTTCTATGATTTATAATAATTTAACATGAACAGTTGACCCTGTCTCTTAGGTATAATATTGTCTTCCTGTTTTGCACTGCCTCAACTAAATAATAAAAGTTTTTGCTCAAAAGAGCCATCTTCAACGTTTCGGTATGTTTAACAAACCTTTGTCAAAAGAAAATGTGCTTGAAAACAAACAATGGATATCTATCTATCTATCTCGCATCAGCTTGTACTTGCACTGAACTGCTCCATACCTAGCCACATTCAGCTACTGCTCCTAACTATAGCTACTTACTGTATCTTGTATTTGATTGTACTCATAGGTAACCAAAGTCAGGTTTTTTGTATTTGTTCTTATCTGAAATCATTCTCATCCATTTATCATACTGACTATGTGTTCTTACTGGACTTCACTCATATAAGCAAATATTTACTATAGGTTTTAACTGATCTTAATCAAACTTGCTGTTACTTATTTACTGTATTCTTTATTTTGTTCTTGAATTTTTTGGACTTTCATAACTACTCATCTGTATTATGATATTCTATAATGTGATATTTTATAATGTGACAACTTGCATTGTGATATTTTAGAAAGCTATACTTTGTAATGTGATATTTTGTAACAATTGTAAGTTGCCCTGGATAAGGGTGTCTTAAGAAATAATAATAATAATAATAATAATAATAATAATAAATAATAACACTGTATTTCACCAATTAGATGATACAAATAGTACATTGATTCAAATGTTGCAGTCAGATCTCATGGCACATGTGTCTTATTAATGTAGGACATCCAATTGCATGTTGTATGCTAAATACTGTAGTAAAATGACCTTGTGCTACATCTGTCCTTTATACTACCAGTGATGTAATGCAGTAAACTGTAGTAAAGTGGACACTGCATGTCTTGTCTGCTCCTGAATAAAAAGTGATAAACTCACAACAGAATAGTGTTTGCTACATACAATTTACTGTGGCAAACTTTGCAGTCAAGTGTCAATTATACCATATACAATTAGTAACATTTTAGAAGGGAGAATTGTCTCTATGCCTTTTTGACTGAGTGTACCTGCTTAGTTAGGGGCTCAGGGTCAGTTCCAAAGCCCACGTTCCTGGCAGAGGCAGGTTTCATTTGCAGGGTTATTGAACCATGTACAGGGCAGCAGAGCAGGGTAGAGTGGCACAGGTTTCACTTCCTCTCTGATCTCAGACACACTGCAGCTCCTCTCAGAAACAGAAGCTTTTTCTGTGAGGGGGAGCTCCCTGCAGGGAGTATTGAATTAAAAATAGCATCAGCTCTGAGTAAGCTATGCAAAATAGAAAAAAAAATCTGTGGCATAGATTTAATTCAGTGACAGGACATATTAACCCTATATAACACTACTGCATGCTTTTGCTTATCAGTCTTTTAGTGCACTTATTATTAAAAAGGTAGTGCACACTGTTAGGGGCTGGAATGGAGTGAGGAGGTTTTGTTATCCATATAATAAGACCCAAGAATTAGTGAAGGCATTCTGAAACAATGACCACTTAAACTCACCCCAGAATAGTGTTTTTTTTGTAATTGTAAAAAGCCAGAGGGTGTGGATTGTTTCTGACACCTCAGTATAAAAAGAACCAACAGTACAAGCCTTTGTAAAACAGACTACCCCATTTGTTCCTCATTACAAGCCCAGACTAAATCACCTGGAAAAATGGACTGCCTGTGCAATAAACAGGTTTGAATTCAAATCAACTTTCAACCTCTTTTTCGTAAAATCCCTGCGGCAATTCTAGCAAATGCTGGTGAGCTGGTGATTAGGACATTTTTTTTCTTACTGTGTACTATATATACTTAATTTCTTCAATCTCTCAGTCTCAGATATCTCTCTCTCTCTGACCATTTCTTAAGCACTGCTAATATTAATCTTTGCATACTTTCAGCTACTACTGATAGTTATTTCCTTCCATCCCAAAAATCTGCTAAATCCTATAATACTCTCAGAATGTGTCTCTTCTTCCCCTCTGACTGGTATTCTTCTGTCTTCGGTCAATGATGCGGTGTCCCTCTACGACGTCACCCTTACTCAGATCATCGACACAGTTACCCTGCTTACAATCAAAACAGTGAGGAAACATTGCAACTGTCCATGGTATACCCTTGAACTTCGACTGCTTAAGTCTGCCTGCCGCAAGTCTGACCACAAATGGAGGTCATGTGGACTACCAGTTCACAGAGATTTGGACTGATCACCTCAGTAGCTACAGGCGTTCGCTCACTGCTGCCAGGGTGAAGTACTTCTCTGAAATCATATCCATGAGACACGGTAAACCAAATATTCTCTTCAAAACCATTGATCAAATCCTGCATCCAGCCATCGATAAATCCATCTCCCATTCATCCTCCTCTCACCTGCCATGATTTCTCCTCTTTCTTTCGGAATAAAATACACCATTTACTCTACGCTCTCCTGCCACAAACCCAGTATAGTACTCGGCCACCCTGACTCCCCTCCGATTGCCCCTCCTGCTCTCTCCTCCTTCTCTCCTCTCTCCATTACTGATGTCTCCAGCCTATTGTTGAAATCAACTACTACCACATGCCCCTTGGAGCCCTGGCCAACAAATCTCGTCCATTTCTGTGCTTCTGACCTTGCTCATTCCATTATGCACACTCTCAACCTGTCCCTGGTTTTTGGCCTGGTTCCTGCTGCCCTTAAGATTGCCCGAGTAATACAAGTGCTCAAAAAACCCTCCCTTGACCCGGCTGTCTTATCTAACTTCTGTCCCATATCCAATCTTCCATCTGATGAAACATCTCACAGATAACAGATAACAATCTGTTTGAATCTCACTACCAAAACTGCTCTGCTCTGGATTGTAAATGGTCTTGCTGGCTACCTGTAAATTTCAGAATTACTTTCAAAATTCTCCTGCTTGTCTACAAGGCCCTTCATCACACAGGTCCATATTATCTCTTCAGCCTGTTGACCCATTATGTCCCTGCAGGCAAGCTGAGGTCCTGACTCTGGCTTGCTTGTTATACCCAAGCAAAAGTGGAGCACACTCGGTGAGCACTCTTTTAGCTTCATGGCCCCGACTCTCTAGAACTCTCTCCCAGCTTTAGTGCGTGTAACTCCCACAGTTGTTGCTTCAAATAAACTCTCAAGACCCAATTGTTCTCTCTTGCTTTCAGTGCTCTTTAAGCCTGATATCTGTTATTAGCTGCTGTCTAAATTGCTATTTCAAGTTTTTCACTCCATCTTATTTGTATGATTCTGTATGACACATATATCCACAATGCTTAGAATTCACACACATATATATATGGGAGGAGTAATACGCAAAAAACACTCATTATCATATAATAGATGTTTTTCCGCCCAACTCAACACGACACAACCACTACGACAGTAAAAACTGACATAATGAAGCGTTCTTACCTTTGTATAAGTTAGTGATCAGCAGATGTGTCAGCCGCACGAAGAGCACAGCGTGTGGTTTTCACTAACTCTACTCTGCAGAATAAATTATTTTTTTTCTATGGGTAAATATTGGAACTTTCTTCCTATGCATCGGCATGTACACACACACACACACACACACACACACACACACACACACACACACACACACACACACACACACACACACACACACACACACACATATATATATGATTAGAGTAACTAGAACCTATGGAAAAATCTTTTTTTTTTAACCAGTACCAATGATACTGTCAGTAAGGGACTCTTAAAAAAAAAAAAAAAAAAAAAAAACAGCACCAGTGCTTGCCATTGCTAGAATTTCTTGCAGGCATAATAATGTACTATCAGTCTAAATCAACCCTGGAGAGCTACTATGGCTGCTGGTTTTTATTTCAACCAATCTCTCAGTTACTTAATTAAACCAATTATTGGCTTAATTAGTCAAGATTAGGAGGTGTTCCAGATCTTTAGCCGCTGATGATGTAAAGACACCTATAAAACCTGCTGGATCGGGGCTCTCCAGGACCAGGGTTGAAGACCCCCTGGTCTAAATAGTAATGCAAAACTGCAACGGCCTAATTATAAAGTAGAAAACACAAATATAAAAATGTCCCAGACGCATACTGACACGTTGCACCTGCAAACCATATCTTAGCCGCAATAAACTGCCACGCCTCAATCCATGTAGCCCCTCACAAACATGGCGCCGATTTTTCGCTTTTGCCCCTAACAAAGAAGGCTTCGGTTTAATTGCAGTCTGGGAAGAGTCTGGGCGTAGAATGACGTGTCAGGTAAATACATACTGAGTTATTTTTCAAGAGGAGAGGAAGAGTCTCACTATAATGGGAAAAACTAAAAAACAATACATTAGCATCGCCAAAGAGGTAAGAACGTTCAGTCACGATTGTCCAGCTCTGTAGCTGTTGCCGTTAAATGTTTTATTTTGTTTTAAAACGACAGTGCAGATACTGTAGTGGGGTCGTTTTAAGAAATTCTTATACGTTCAATGTTATTGTGAATGCTTTCACCAAAATAAATAAAGTTAATATGTTTCATAAAGCAATCCGCAGTTAATCAGTGTGTGTGCATAATGTAATTTGACGTGGCTGCTATAACTTAAAATAATAGTACAGTAAAACAGCCTAGTACAGTCCATTTAGAATCGGCGTGGCTGTCGCGTGCATGTGTTTTTAGTAAACTTTTTTTTTTGTCGATTTTTTTGTTTAATATTTTCCAACCATAATTTCTCAAAGTGAGGCCACATTGCTTTGACCAAAAAAAAAAAAAAAAAAAAAAACAATTATGAGAAAATACTGTGCAGTATCACCCACGATAACGTGCAAGTACCCTTTAACCTCTGACCTTGTTTGCCGATTTTGATTTAAGGCCACAGTTCAAGTGGTAATCTCCTGACCTGGCGTTGATCAGGTTGTACTGTAGTTTCTAGTTACACGTCATTGGACTGTTTGAATTGAGCCTCAGTCAATACAGCTCTGTTGAACAATATTAGAAATTGTACAAAGATGCATTTTTGAACAACAGTTTGATCTAAAAGTCACAGGGGCAAATTACTGTTTTTTTTTAATGTAATGGGCCAGTTTTTAGACCACATGTAGGCTATGTATTTTTGCAAGATAAAAAAGGGGTGGGGCTGGGGAGGAATGTATGGCACAGGTACAGTGTGGAGAAGGCTCACAGACAGCTCTTCATCTCAGACAGGTGTATTATATCTTTTCAGATAGACAGTGTGGAGGGCCGTCTCTCGCTGTGCAGGGATAGCCTGGAGGGAGTGGAGTTCAGGCTGCGTAAGGAGCAGCTCTCTGATGAAGGAAGGTACCGGTACACCATTACTTGGTCACACAACAATCTTCACGTATCTTGTATAGCATTCTTCAAGATAGTTAAGACCTCTGCCGTTATACACAAAAAATAAGTCATATTCTTACAATTTTTGGTAAGCAGTCATTGACGTAATGAGTTGTCTAAAATTATTTAGTGCAGTGTTACTCTGTGGTTTTGGCTGCTTCATGTGAAAGGTGCTAGTTAAATAGGTATTGTACTCATGCATCTATTCTGTACACTGTGGACATCTTTATAGCAGGCTATCTTAGTATTCTAATGCTATAAATAAAATAGTCTTGTGATTTTAAACATGCCTCGTTCCTTTCAGACAATCGCTGGAGGAGGAAAAGACTATTCTTGTGCAGAGAGTGTCAAAATATGGTAATGAAGTTTTTAGGTTTTTTTAATTTTTTTTTGTATACCTCTAATCCAAGGTAATTATTTTATGTCCCGAGTTTGGGGCTTAGTTGAAAGTTAGTGAGGCTCTCTCTTTTGTATGCATTGATTTGTGTTAATGAGATTCCTTTTTTGTTTTCAGAGGAGGAGCTGCAGAGTCTGAGAGGGGAGAATCGCAGAAACATGCTGCTGTCTGTCATGCTGCTAGCACTCTTTGTGCTCCTCTACACCTCCTGGACAAGTTAGCCAGGCCAGACCCTGTCACTTGAACACATCAAGCATTCTGTTTTTCTATTTGGAGCGAATCGATTCATTCCATCAGATTCAGGTCACTTGTGGTCAGGACATTTCTGTACCATTGGCTTCTCTAATCAGCAGTAGACAGTCTTCACTACCATGAGTTAGAGAGCATTTTGGATGAAGGTTCCTGATTAGCAGTGTGCTGAAATGCTGTGGATTATGTTACATTAAAAGTGCATTGTAAATACAATATTTATAAGTTGTACTTTTATGTATCTTAACCATGATCACTGATTTCCACATTTGGATCAGTGTTTTTTGGGGATTTTTTTTGCACTGGACAGGGTCTGGTACCAGATTCTTAAGCAATCCAGAACATATATTTTTAGGCACCTTAGACCTGATGGAGTCCTGCACAGCTCTACACTATTGTAGAGTTCTTCTACATTGACAACAGAATCAGAATGTCAAACTAGCTACAATCCTATGCATGTAAAATGACTGTAAGGTTGTTAATGGTAATTCCATTGTCAATTTAAGTGTAATTAAACTGGAGAGCAGAATAAAGTGTCCCAGAGTAGTTTATGCTGTGTCTTGATTCTTTTTGCGTACTGATTTACCTTGTGGTGTGGGCATACGTGCCCTTTGCACTTTTGATTAGCATATAAAAATACATATGGGGTCAAGGAATTGTTTTTTTTGTTTTGTTTTGTTACTTGAATTGGTTAGTGCTTCAGTTCTAATTAATGGCACCCCTGAGTAGAATAACATCACTATGCTTAAATGTGTACTTAAACTGCTCAAAAGTGTTCTGAGATATAAACCTGTGGTTGGTAGGACATTATGAGTAAAGATACCATCATGCACCATCTTCTCCCCTTCAGAGTCCTGTGTGTTCAGTCAGCATGTGCAGAGAATACTTTAACCTACAACTGGATAACAGAACCATGATGACCAACAAGGTCTTAAAGAGCCGCACACAAATGTACATACTACTAATGGAAACAGAAGACTGTAATAAAAATAAGCTAGGTCTGCTAAAACTAAAAAGAAATAATAAAAAGATTGTTTAACCAGACTACACTAAGACACAAACGCGCTTCAAACAGTAGAGGTCTGTCTAACATCTACCGGGCCCAGTACATTTGCATGGGTGAACAGGGATTTCCGTAGGCCCACTCACCTGCTGTATGTAGTCCAGCCTATACAAAACCTGTTGTGCTGTACATTAGCTAATGTTTAGTGAGCTGGTGATGTCTGCAAGGCATTGTCGAGTCACATTGTATACTCACTCTTTCTGAAGTCAGCAACGCAGACAGCAAATATTTATACCATGGGTATTTCTGATGATACCACTATTTCAGGGCTGCTCAATTTAATATGATGCCACTGTATATTTTGAAAATATAACTTCAATACCATTCTCTAACGTTGAACACATGCTCAATTAAATTGACAGAAAACTCCCATCATCAAAGTATTGTGTACATGTGTAAATTTATCAAAAGCCTTTGAGCGCAAACTTTTTTTTCGTCAGGTCATCTGACAATGAAAGGAAGAACTCACTCAACATTCACTATGACACAAACTAAATCAAAACAAGACAAGAAAGGATCTGAACTTAAACTTCAGCTGCAGTGCCGCTTTGCAAGCAGCTCCCTCAAAAGGAAAGAGGTACAGAGGAAGCCGGGGTATTTCAGTGCTGTGGAGGAGAGGCAGTGAGCAGGACTGATCCAGTTCAAATTTGGCACTGCCCCTGCATCTCACACCTGTGAGGTTATAGTGAACAGTGCACACAATATACTTAAAATGATTAAAAAAAAAATAAAATCAGGTAGAGAAAAAAGCAGAAATGGCAAGTGTTCTAAAATGTATGATCTACAGTGGATTTCTCAATCGATTACAAGTAGCAGAGTTAAACTGTTTTCCGCCCAGCCTCACTGTTTGAGCGAGTTTGCCCATGGCTTCCAGTACAGCTGCTCTGCTGGTTTTAATCACAGCTGGTCTTTGTGTTCTCCTTAGGTGGTCTGTAAATTGTGACCGCATACTAAGTGCTGGTTCTTGTAATCCTTCTCAAATAAGGAAACTGATCAATAATCATATGCCCTCATTTAAAAAGTGTTATGAGAAAGAGAGGCCTTGTTTACAGACAACAGAGTTGGGGTGCAGATGCCTGAAGAATCTTTCTTGGGCAGTTGGGAAGCTGCGGATTTCCTATGGCGCCTTTATCCTCAGTGATAAGTGAGGGGGCCATGTGTTCAGGGATCCTGGCACAGATGTCACGGCTAAGCACGGTGCAGGGTTCATCACTGAAAAATAGTTAGGCAGGAGAGTACATAATTATACCACTTTCACATTCGCACTGCTCCCAGGTACACCACTGCACTTGTGCACAGCAATGACATCCTGTAAACACGGCACACAGCTGAAACAATCAAAGCTGTGAACGCACTATCCAGATTCCTGATGCCAAAGGACATACGGGAGTGGTCAGAAAACAGATATTCTGGAGCTGAAGGTGTTAAGAGGGTAAACATCTCATGCTGAGCCACCCTGTACTGTACTGTAACTGTGGTGCAGCCTGACTGAGGCAGCAATAAATCAAAGCTGTACAGAAACTAAAAAGCACATGAAACAGTTCCTGCAATGGGAGAGAAGGTGTAATATACAGGAGCGCTATCCCAGTTTAAAGGGTCCAGATACAATGAGCCCTCTTGAACTACATTGTTATTTTTCTGCCACTTTTACAGAAAACCTATTTATTCACTTGTTATAAGCATGTTAAAACAAGCGTATAGTCAGTTGTTCATAGACACTGTAGAGGGCTCCAATCATGTGGTAACTTGTGACTGTAGATATATGTGGATTAGACGAGCTGGGAATGGAGGCTGGCTGAGGGTTGTGGTTCTGTGGGAATCATTCTCCATGGTTCTGGAGGGTGATGGGGCAGAGAGAGGGCTGCAGTTGGGGTCCAGGGTGTGTAGTAGCCAGGACGCAGGGTTGCACGTTGGTCAGGTATGGTGGTGAGCCCGGATGAAAGCAAGAACATCTTTCTTGGACAGCTTATCAGCGTCAACCCGGGTCTGAGAGTCATGAACTTTGACCCCCTCCACCCATGCCCAGAAAAGGCGCTCAAGGTGGCAAACACTGTGGAGGAAGTTGAGAGAGCAGCAGTTTTAAGTGAAGAGGAAGAAGTGAGGTGCAGATTATTGTTACAAACATCCTTATTACACCTTGTATCTGATAGATGGTGGTGTTGTACAATTTGTTTTTACTTTTATTTTTAAGGCACATGCATGCTACAGGGGCAAGATCAGGGCTTATCAATGTTTCAGCATAAAACAGAACTACTTGAAGGCTGACATTTCTCGAGTTTTCATATTGGTTCAAAATTTCCTGGGTCTCCTCTTTAACAGTGTGAATTTTTTTAATGCCCACAATATTCTAACCTCTCTTAGATCAGCTTGTAGTCTCCTAAACCTGTCTCATGATTTAGACAGTCAGGGGGGGGCTCAGTGTTGCACTGTGCTCTTCTGGGTACTCACTGGAAGGGGGCCACAGCATTGGTCGGCAGGTCATAAGTCGACTCTTTGCTCAGCTTGTTATAGAAGAACTTCCTTTTGGAGTTTTTACTATAGGCCATCGTCCAGGGGTCTACAAAGACAGACAGTGAAAAAAGTCAAAACTACTCAGCCGGAATAACTAGGAACAGGCATAATGTACAAAGCAATTCGGTATGCATACATGTTTGTGTCATTGCACATTTGCTGCTCTTTGCTACATCCCTTCTTGTTCACTGTTTATATCAGTGGTCCTCAAAGTAGTGCCTGCAGGCAAATTTGTGCCCGCGAAGCCAGGCCAATGTGCCCACGTCAGCTGTTCTTAAATTATGGGTTGTGAACACATTTCTGGTGGGTCGTATCGAGGGAAAATAAAGAAAGCTTTAAACACGTTTTCCAACAAAAGCGCCACAGCAGTCTGTTGACAGTGCTGCTCGTTTATGCTGTGCTTGTACGTACTCCACATTTTTTTTTTTTTTCCCTGAAGGGCTTCTGCGTTACGATCAACCAATTGAATATCTGCATTGTCTCTGTCCAATCATAAGTTAGCTGGGTGGGACATAAACTGTGTCTGCTTCAGTTACAGGTACTGGCAGTAAGTTTAACCAATAGGAGAGTCATATCTGCCAAGTTTTACGCAGCTGTCCAATCATAAGCAAGAAGAGGCCGTTCACGGTATTCTGCATGAAAATTGAAGGCGAGTGAGTAGCTAATGGGAAAGTAAAAGATCTGACAGCTGTCCAATCATTCGTGAGCAGAGGCGGGGGTTAATATGCCGGGTAAGCACTGAATTTCGGCGACTTATTGAGAAAAATAATAAATTTCAGTAGGTTGAATGTAATTTTCTATCTCTATTTTTTTATTTCAACAGACAAGGGAAACACCGTAGTATATTTAGTTACGAATCTACTTTTTCTGAATAATTGTACTGGAGATGAGCGATCTTTAAAACAGTAATAGTGTTGACAAATTTGTCAAATTGAAACAAAGCGAGATGCTATCTATCCTCTTATTTTAGTTTATTCATGGTTATCTGTGTAAACATGCTATTTAAAAATAGTTTCATTGCGTATTTTATGTAAATGATTTAACGTATAAGCACAGCACACACAATTACTGCCGGAGACTTGGCTTTATACAGTGAGCCAAGAATAACTCCCGCTAAAACTCTTAAAAAAAAAAAAAAAATTACACACACACACACATATATATATATATATATATATATATATATATATATATATATATATATATATCCAATATATATATATATATATATTGTCACCTTTTTGCTTGCCACACAGGCTCTCACGGGTTCTTCTCCCTTCTGAATCACGACCCAACACACAGGATTCTACTGAAACAGCGCTCACGCGCACTTTTAATAAACACAAAATGAAAAAACAAACACCTAGCTCCTATTTGGA